>NW_015113342.1:104072-111946 GCF_001443285.1 Poecilia latipinna
CCCCCCCCCCCCCCCCTTTTCCTTTTTCCCCCCCCCCCCCCCCTCTTTTTTCCCCCCCCCCCCCCCCCCACTGAGCTCTTTCTCTCTTCTTTTCCTCACCTTGTGGCACATACAGAGCTTTGAAAAGGTCTGCTTACTCCTTGCATTTTTTTTTCCTTCACATTTTCCCAAGTTGCGACCACAAACTTTAACATATTTAACAACGAATTAATGGGACGAACCAACACAGACAGTAGAGGGAGTAGTTTTCAGAATTTTTTTTTTTACGAAAAACATCCCAAGTGTGCCGTTTTGGTTTTGTATTCAGCCCCCTTTTACATGCACAAACATAAATGAAGCTCAATGAAAACAACTTTTCTTAAAAGTCACCTAATAAGGAATAAAAATGTACCTGTGTGTGAAAGTTATTCAAAGATCTGTTGTATTTCACCAGAAGAAGAAAACAGAAGAGAATGTGTTCTGGTCAGATGAGACCGTAACACTGTTACTGTAAATCACCATTTCTATTACAGAACACGGTGGTGGCAGCGTCATGCTACAGAGAACTGATTCTTCTGACAGGTTCAAAGTTATATATTTTACCTTTACAAACAATTTGAAGTAATATCAGTTTGGAGGGGCCCAATCAGAGTTCTCACCCTAATCATCGGGGATGATTAGGGTGATGACAAGGAGGCCTTCCAGTCTCAAAGACTTATCACCAAGATAAATCGACAAAATAAAAGTGGAAATGTGCAAAAGCTGGTTGACAATTGTAGAAAAAGTATAAATAAAAACACATAAGCAACAATGCTGTAAAGATGATATTATTTATGTGCTGGTTAACCTTCAACTATCATAAACAGAAAGCCGGAGCTACAGTCAAAATGTTTTAGATTGGCATATTCGTCGTTAAAACGACCCAGTCTTTGTCCAGGTCTAAATCCGACTGAGAATATTGCAAAAAAAGAACAAACAACAACGTTGCCAAATTGGTAAATGCTCCAGAAAAAAAAGACGGCTGAATACAGATATACGACGCTCTAGTCCTTGTATCCCTTTTTCTGTCACTTCACAAATATGCACATCTTTGTGTTGCTACATAAAATCCTAATAAAGACATTGGAAATTTGTTGTGACAAAATATCTCAATATGTGGAAGCGGTATGGATACTTTCCCAAGGCACTGTATTCATCTTCTGAAGACATCTTTTCTTTTCCTCCTGTTGTTCTGCTGCAGCATTTCCCCTCTTTGCTCTTCATTTTGATTTGGACTTGTGGGAGACTCCGAAATCACAATTATATATAATCACAGCCTCTATCAAACCCAACTGTCCGACGTGACCGCAATATGTATTTTTGTCGGCATGTCAGACTGCAAATGTTGTAAAAATGTTGTTCATTTTGCTAATTGCACAAAAACACAAAGTAACACTTTTTAGTCTCCAGGCACCAGCGCTCAATATCACAACTACTCCTGCAGCAACTTCATTAATCTGTTGGTTATTTTCTTACTAATAGGTCAATTGTTTGACCTGCAGGGCTGGTGGAAAGGCCATTTAAATAGATTAAGATGTCTTTCTCGTTCAGCCAACTGGAACTAATTTAAACACATTCGATGTATATCATTTGTAAGGGAGAACACCTTAATTGTTCTCCTGTAAGCTGAGCTAAGCGCTTTCCCACCTGGAAAAAAATAAAATAAAATAACTGAAATAAATAGTCCTCGTCACACTGAGTGCTTTATTCAATATCATTTTGAATATATTGGGGATATTTAGGAAATTAAAGTCTAATGTTATGTACACACAAGCAGCAGTCTTCATAATACCACACACACAAAAAAAATACATTTTCTTAGGACTCCCCCCTCCTCCTCACATCACAAAAGTAAGATTTCAAACCCAAACTCAGCACCACGTGTACATGCGTGTGAGGATTAACGCACCGAATATCCGTGTAGCCTGTGCGTGCATGTGTGTGATCGAGACAAAAAGTCGTTTTTGTGCCGCTTCCTCAGCTTCCCAGTGTCTACAGCTGTTCATCGCTGCTCTGCTTCTTATGCTTTGTTTGGTTCCCACATGCTCCCTCTCTCCATTTTTTTTTCTCCTCCCCTCCCTCCCGCCACTCTATAATAAGAAGAAACCTGTCATCCTAACATAGCTCATACTTTATAGAAGCCAGCAGCCCTGGGAGGGAGAACTACCAAAGAAGGCAATAACTCGAGTCTTAACAAAGAAACCGCAGCCGCGCTGAACCGGCAGAACGGACTGGAAGACAGTACGGCCTCCGCAGAGGCGAGCCGCCGCTAACCAACCATCTTATGCAGTGTTAAATTTGTTTACAATGCACACTGTGTGTCATAGGAGCTGTAAAAATACAGGGCATGTTTTATCCAATATGGAAATATTCATGGGTCACAAATCTTGCATTTCTTAATTCACACGAGTAAAAAGGAAAAAGAATATATATATATATTTTCAGTTTATATGAATATTTTTCTTTTTCCAGCAGCATTTGCATATTCCATCGCAAAAACAAAATTTAGGGTCATGCATAACATTCCTTAATTACAGAAACAACATATCAAATATTAAAATTAAGAGGGTTTTTTCTCTCGCCCTCTTAAAGATAGCTGAATTAAATAAGGCCATCTGAGGAATACAAAAATTATTCATGAGCCAGTAAGCAGGGGAGTTTAATAAATACATCTTAGTCATTGAGAAGTAAATATAAGGAGGTGGGATGGACTCTGAGCGCACAACTCATCAAGTTCAGTAAAACGTCTCATGTCGTGAATTTGCACAGAATTTAGCTTCTTTTTTTAACCCTGGCAACTCAAACTTCAGACATTTTTATTTCTTGTTTTCACCTCCTTACTCACTCTGCTCTACCAAAAAAAAATTTTGAAACTCCAGACTGGTAGATGGAGAATACTGAATAGAGAAAAATTATGAAAAGTCCAGGCTGAGCATGTTCAGCACCCTCTCCGTTTTTTGACACCCCTGTTGAAGATGTGCAAAATGTTTAAAATGCAAACCTATTAAAGTAGTTGCATAATTTCCCTCTGAATAAATCTAACAATAAGATTTACACACTTATTATTTGTTTTACCACTCATCCTCCTCTTTGTGTGGGGTACAAGATAAAATTAGGCCCTCATCCAGCCTTATTTGTCACAGTTCCAGTTTTTTTACTTAAGATTTACCTCAGAAATTATAGCGTTTCCTTCATTAAAGACAACCAGGAGGAAAGACATTTATGTTGTTATAACCCACAATCGAGCCCAAAGACTTGGACTAACACAACCTTAGTGTTGCCTACTTCTAGATCTACAGCACCCTGCAAAAAAATAAAAATACATTTGCACATCTTAAACTTTTCCACATTAGTCGCATTACAACTGCAGACCATTATGTACCTTAGCAGTTTAAAGCAGTTTTACTTTTACTGACACTGTTCCAACTATAATCTGAACATTGGCATAAATTTGGCACAACTGCAATCCTACCAAGACGTCCACTTGATCAGAGATACAGCCGAGAGCTGCAGAGATCCACAGGAGAAACGTCACAACACAAAATCTGTTGGTTGTGAATTACATTAATCTGTTCTTTTGTGAAAAGTTGTTAGAAGAAAACCATAACTAAATGCAACTTTATGGTCTACATACAAAACATCATTTGTAGCAACAAAGCTAACACAGCACATCTTCTTGAGAAATAGTAGTGGTAGCGTTATTGTGGGTCCTGGTTGGAGGGACGAGGGAAATCCAATGAGGAAACCCCCCCGAGGTCGTACGGGATCGTTATCAGCCATCTTTAATCGTGACAGAAAATCTCTGGTCGTGAGCTGGAAGCGGCGGCCTGCAGTCGTCCAGTGTGACAGGCGTCCCGACCAAAGACAGCCCGCAACAGAATGTCAAAATGTTTCTGTGACCGAAACATCCGATTTCTGTCCTCCTCATTGTCCCAGTCATGAGCACGTCTCCTGCTGCTTCCTCTCCCCTTCCTCTTCTCGCCGTCTTGCTCTAATAATAAATGCATCAACGCCCGTAACTCACTGTCCGTTCCCCGACTGACTGACTGACGTGTCTGTCGGATCTCTCTGACAATGCTTTTCCGCAGTAGCAAGCCAGTGCTGTCTGCCATCTTCTGTCGCTCGGTGTGACACGACTTGCCGTCATATCAAGTTCGCAGAGGGTGGCATGTTTAAGTTCTCTACCCCTTTGTGAGACCGCACAGTGAGTGCCGAGCTGAAGAGGCTGCAAAACAGCAGGGCGATGCTGCCGCACACACAACCCGAGCTACGATGGCCTGGTTTAGTTACTACATCGGACTAAGCAAAATAGCCTAGTCAAAGTCCATGCCGTAACGTAATCAAAAATCTTTGGCAAGTCTAGCACTTTGGTGCATGAATTATAATCCTTTATGTCAAGATTTTTTTTTTTCTTCCCCAAAGTTCTTATGATTTTCTTAAGACATAAAATATAGGTGGGGGGAAAAAAAATTTCTAGGTGATCAGTTGTAATTTTCTTCCATACATCAGTAGTGTTAGTCTTAAGGGTTTAGTTGATGTCACACTATTTTTTTTACCTACCAGACTTCTCCACAGTAGAAGTAGGGCCTGGATTTTCCTGAGTTGGTCGACCTGCTTCTCTGTCTGTCTGCCACATTGGATTTAACAAAAATGTTCTTGGACTCGCGGTTCCTGGCCAGTAGTTGATGGTGTGTTGCGTGACGCACCAGTGTCCACTTCAGTGGTCTGTGTGCATTTGCAACATACATATTCACAAGAAAATGGCCCCTAGATGGCTGTCCACTGCAGTGACCGCTACGCATGAAAAGGCTAGTGTGTTGTTCCACTGCATGAAATGCTTGTTGTGAAAATTTAAATGTTTGGTGATAAAATGTAAAAAAAAAAAAAAAAAAAAAAAACTGGATTATGCTGGATCTCCAACTGAACTGAGAGACAAAACGGAGGATTTCCAACATCATTCTGACAAAACTACTAGGCTTGATTTAATTCTTTTGCAAGAAAAGCTCTGACACAACTAACTAAAACGTTGCGTCTGAATTCTTGAGCATATCTGGACATCACTTTATACACAGCAGAGATTTGAGGAAGCAAAATCCTTTCCAAAGAAAGCTTTTTTTTTTCTAACTTTACAGCACGGCTCCTCACTAAACAATGTGTGTTCAGCTCCATTTGGCCTCCATTTATAAATTTGAAGTCGATGGCGACCATTTCTGCACAACTGCTCCTTGTGAAAGGTGTCCGCCGTTGGCCCGAGCGGAAAGATAACTTTATCTGGAATGTTGTCAGCTGGAGCATCAGGACAGCAGGCGGGCGGAGGGGACATCTGTTCAAAGCTCCTTTGTTTCCCCATCTCTCTTTTGTTCTTCCTCTTATCAATATTCACACCAGGCGTGTTCACTTCACTCTCCGTTCTGCTGAGCTTTACGCGCAGGTCACCGTACGAGTCACGTCTTCTCATTTTGCACGCAAGCAAATGCAGGCGGGACGGTCGGGTGCTCGAGTACAGCCGAGCAGGTCGGAGGTGCGGCTCGCTTTGAGGGAAACAGAGAAGCAGAACGAAAGCTCCCCTCGAGGGGATCGGACACAAGAACGGAGGGATCAGAGACGGAGAAAGGCGAGGACAGCAGACGACAAGCCGTTATCTGTTTGAGGTCACCGTTCCCCCCCTTGTAGAGATTGCTTGAACAGAAAAACGTCTCGGCGATTTGGCGTGCGTGGAAGGTGACGGAGAACGATAAGGGATCCCAATAGCATTCTCTCCGCGTGCGAGGGAATCAGATAATTCAGGGTGCTGGGGAAAGGTTACCCGAGACTAAACTCCTTATCAGTTGTTGCTGAAGGTTGCAGCATTTCGTTTTGTTTAAAAAAAAAAAAAAAAAAAAAGACCAACAAAAATCAATCCAGATAGGCAAACAGGTTGTATCAAAAATGAACCGTGTGCTTTCACCTGCACTGTGGCAACAAACTGCAAGACAAGAGCTGCAGACACCTCTTCTCATTCTGACACATGCCAGGTGTGAGGTGAGGAAATGCACACGGAGCTGTGTGTTTTAAAATTCAAGGAACACGGCATGCGGCTCAGGGATGAAGTTGATAAAAGTTTAAAGTATAGTCGGGTTATAGAGAGAGAAAAAAAACAACCAGAAGATTTGAATTCCCTTACAGGCAAGTTTTAAATCCTTTATCTGGAAAGGACGAGCGAGCGAAGGTTATGCGGAATCACCTGCGTTTCTATCAGACGAGTGTGATACTTTGTTCCGCTCATGTCGTATTTCCGTTAAATCAGAGATGGAGTTAAAAATCACACGTGAATAAGTCTGTTCAGTAAAAAACACGCAGCGCCATCATCCTCCTACCACTTCCCGTTGCCGTCTTCCTGTTGTAGTGACATCTTGTCGGTCGTCACGAGAAAAGCGCCTCCATTGCAAGACGGACTCATTTCGACAAAGCTGAAAAACAACCTCATCCTAGCGAAAAAACTTTCTGTCTTAGGACGCGAGTTTTTATTTTAATTTTCAGAATTTCACTTTGCGCAGCTACATAGTGGATGGAAACGCAGCGGCAGTAGACATTACATCAAAGCTGCTTTATCACGTCATAAAATGTGGGGGGAAAAAATTGTAATAATTCCGAGTACTTTTGTAAGGCAGCTGAAAACTTTACAGTCTTACCCCTCACTCACCACACAGTTTAGTTTCTTTTTTTTCCTCACCAAAATCAATTTCTACCCTTTGCTTTCTCCCTCTGGCATGAAGAGAACTTTCTGAAACCCTCCCATGAGGCTTTACAATGGGCAGATGGGGATTTGTAGGGTTTAGTTTGCAACTCATCTCTTCCTCTTGCTGTTTAACAAAAGCCTCTCAACTTTTCTGTCTCTACTATTGAAAAGCCACTCTGCTCGACAGGCCCTTGGATATATTTTCGTAATCACCGGTGTATTTGCACCTTTTTTTTTTTTTTTTTCTCCTGTTCTCGTGCGATTAAAGCAAGTACGGCTCCCGATGTGTCCCGATGACGACTAGCATCTCTCCGTCTCTCTCCGGTGCTTTTGCTCCGCAGTACCAGCAGGAGATCGCAGTGCTGCAGGAGAAACTGCGCGCCTCCGTGCAGAAGCTGGAGGAGTACGAAGCCCGTCTGAAGGGTCAGGACGAGCAGGCCCAGAAGGTCCTGCTGGAGTACCAGGCCAGGCTGGAGGAGTCGGAGGAGCGTCTGCGTAGGCAGCAGGACGACAAGGACCTCCAGATGAAGAGCATCATCAGCCGGTACTGGAGGAAGCGGAGTGTGCGTGCTGCTGTGCGTTTGCTCTGTAGCTACTTAACAGTTGTGTCCCCATTTGTTGTTGTGACACCCAGGTTAATGTCGGTAGAGGAGGAGCTGAAGAAGGACCACTCTGACATGCAAGCGGTCGTGGACTCTAAACAGAAGATCATTGATGCGCAGGTCTGTCGAAACATTCATTGTAGACTGATATCACTGCATACAAGAAGATGTTTAATTCATTTTTTTGCATCTAATCTGGGAAAGCTCCAGTGGTTGAACAGAATATACCTGTTCTCTCTTTCTTTCTCTTTTTTTTTTTTGTTTTTCCTGAGAAACAACATTTACTTTTATGACTCCTTTTACGGTGCAGAAACAAATTTCAGATATACGTCTCTCAAGTCAAACTGGAAAACATCCGCCCCCGCAGCATGGCATTAATGCAAATTCACGCACAGACAAACAAAGGTCATTAATCTCCTTCACGCCCACAGTAACGAGTGTGTGTGTGTGTGTGTGTGTGTGTGTGTGTGTGTGTGTGTGTGTGTGTGTGTGTGTGTGTGTGTGTGTGTGTGTGTGTGTGTGTGTGTGTGTGTGTG
>NW_015113342.1:115137-124601 GCF_001443285.1 Poecilia latipinna
TGTGTGTGTGTGTGTGTGTGTGTGCACGTGTGTGTGCGCGTGTGCCTGCGAACAGCCGCAACTCAGCAAGGCGGTCTGTCCGTCAGCAGGCAGGGGAAAATAAAATATAAAGAGCGCCACTCTGTCCTCAGCTGAGACTTGCAGTGAAATGCTTAAATTTATGGTTACGACACCCCTGCATCATATTCTCAACAACTTTTTTATAGTTAGCTTTGCTTAGGCTGTCATCTTGTCTATGTTTTTTTTTTGTCAGGAATTAAGAAATGTGTAAATAGACAGGAATATAAAGTAAAAATGAGCACAAGGTCGTCGAGAGCATGGCTGAAATTTGCAAAATGCCAGCCTCACGTAGAAATCTGTCTGAGGGAAGAAAGCAATGAGAACAGCATATTGAAGACCTGATAAACCGGCACTTTAAGCAGGGATTTAAAAGCTCTTATGAGGATAAAATGTCAAAAAATAAAGTCCTGGCAACCACTCCATGTCCTGTGAACTGCTGTGTCACCTGGTTACTCTGTATTTGTGAACTCTGCAACGGATGTGTACAACGTCGCAGCAGCGGATAGAAGGAGTTAAAAGTCTCGGTTTTCTGTGCAAAATATGTTTCAGTCTTGATCATTTGGCTCTTGCCTGGTTCTATAAGGCTCTCCACAGTCTGCTTTCTCACAAAGTTGTTGGTCCTAAAAGTTGGCTTTAAGCTAAAAAAATAATGTTGAGAAGGTGGTCAGAAAACTGTACAGGAAAAAAAAATCATGTACTTATTGTGTGTCGAACCATTCAGGGGAAGTTAGGAAAAAGTGGATATCGTTTTGTATTGAGGAAAAGCAAACCAAAAGTAACTCAACTGATTTTGCTAATATGGTAAACATTATGCTCACAAACAACCCCTATGGTCTGAATGTTGACTTTCTGTCAGAGCTAGCTCCGCCAGGTCTTCCAGAGATTGAATTGTTTCTTCACTTTTGTGAAAACTGTTTTAAATAAAGAGGCCGTTTTTGGTGGGTTACATTTTTACTTTCGCAGATCTTCAAGTAAAGTAAGAGTGCTCACTACAAACTGTAATGCAGTATCAAAAGATGACAACCGCATGAGAAACTCCCATCTTAAAGGGTTTTATTGTCAAGAAGACAACAAGTTTTCTGTTTCTAACAACTGGAAGTCGCAGTCTGCAGTTCCAGAGCACTTTGGAAACTTTAATATTGCATGGAAGCTGTTCTCCTAAGGCTCATTAGTCATAGAAGTATACATTAAAAGACAACAGATTTGTCACTTTTCAATTTAAAATATACTTCCTGTTAATGTAAAAAGTAGCATGTAGTGTTTGGAGCTTTTTAATCACCAGTTAATCATCACAAACAGATCAAATCCTCTCGGGAATCTGTTGGGAACAAATCCATTGGAAAAGCTTAGCAAACTCAGATCTGAGCTGAAGAGCAGATCGCAGTAGCCTGTCTGAAACGGGGTTTGAGTTTTCTGAAAAAGTTTCCCTTCTCGTTCTGCTTTTGTGCAGGAGAAGCGCATAGCGTCGCTGGATGCCGCCAATGCTCGTCTCATGAGCGCGCTCAGCCAGCTGAAGGAGCGTTACAGCATGCAGACCCGCAACGGCATCTCCCCCACCAACCCCACCAAGCTGCAGATCACCGAGAACGGAGAGTTTCGGAACAGCAGCAACTGCTGAGGCGGCTCGGCGCGCGTCTGAGGCTCCCGGGCGTTGTACAGCGTGTTCCTCCCCCCTCCTCACCCCACCTGGGTCGACGAGTGCCTGTTTATAGATGGGCTGTGAGACTTGTGTGTGTGTGTGTGTGTGTGTGCATGGAGGTGTGGGTGCGTTTTAGAAAGGCAGTCGGCGTACTTCCGGAAGACATTTCCACTTTATTCCTCAGTTTGGAGACAAACGTTTGGCACGAGGACGTTTTACACGAGGGGCCACCCAGAAGGAGTGCAGCTCGGAGCGGATCACCAGATGGCCTTCACCGGGGGAGGATGGTGGAGAGAGAGCGGAGGCAGGGCAGAGCCTGTACATAGAAACTCCGAGCCGCGGATGAGTTGAGTCGCTGCGAATACCCGAGCGCCCGTCCACGCCTGGGACAAACCACTATAAGAGACCGCAAGCGTCGACCGTCCGCTCCTACCTTTCCCCCTCCCGACAGCGAAGTGGGCCCATTTAACGTCGAGGATTTTCACTTAAGTTTGTCTCCAGAGGTTTACTTTCCAACGCTTTATCTCAAAGTTTATGTTTTTAAAAGAACCAAATATGAGCTATAAATAGATATTTTTAAATCCAAAACAATCTTCTCCACGTCCCTTTTAACTCAGAGGTGTGTTCCTGAGCGTCCCGTTTACCCTCTCACCCCTGCAACCTCCCCTTTCCCCCCAAAGCAGTGCACTTTGTGAAAAGCTATTGGCACACGAAACGCCTTAACTCGGGAACACACCTTGACTTTAACCCCGCACCGCCTCCCGATTCTGCAAAAAAAAATCAAAACGCAAACCCCATAAAGGCACAACTTATACTGTGGATTTGTAGAGAAAACGACGTAAAACGAGATGAGATGTATTATAAATACTAAAGTAAATGAATTCTATGTGATGCTATAGTAATGAAATTTAACATAGATGTATGCATTTTTTTTTCTTCTAGAGTATACACACACATATACCTATATTTGATAATGTCAAATATAAAAGCAGCCCTTTATTTAAGAGATTTAGTGTTATTTTTCCTTCTCTGATGGCGAGAGACTGTAGTGTGTAGCTTGCTTTAGGAGCCCTGGAGAGGAAGACCACCCTGAACAGCGATCAGCACCTCAAACAGCCTTTATTTGTTCTTTATGTGATTCATGCAGGTGTTAGGAACCCCTGTATTATCGTTTCTGTTGTTTGTGGGGTGTTAGAGCGATAATACCGAGTTATAATATGTAGATTTCACAGCCTAATGGTACTAAAGCAAAAGTGCAGGATGCAATCTGATTGTGTTTAAAACCTAAAATCTTCAAAGATTCCTACTATACTACTGCTAAAATATACCGTACTGATTATTATCGTACAGTATTTTTTATATACACCCATTGGGAAATTTTAAAATGCTACCATTTAAAATTTTTTCTTGCCTTGTCAAAAGTAAAGGTAGAATAGTTTTTACTTTTTATTTCTTTGGTATTTGATCCCAAAAGCTGGCTCATGTCTAGAACGAGCACAGTCAATACACAGTAGTTTTTGTTGTTGTTGTTGTTGTTTTTCTGGTGCTCATCACTGCTCTGTCAACAACCCATCATTAATTATCTTGATTGTTATGATGTTGGTCGATTCTCTCTAGTTGCGCAGGAGCTACAGAGCGACGCGTCTCGACGCGCTCACTCACACTATACACTGGACTGGCAGAGCCGTCGTTTGTCATTGACCTCCATTCAGCTCATTTTCTCTCTAACTGCTTTATTTGTCCGCCGAAATGAAGTATGCTGCATCCAAACTGTGACTCCATCTATCCTCTCTCTCGCCTGCCCTTTTTTCTTGCTCCTGCCTGACCTAATCTCTTTTTCTTTGCTTGTTTTCTTGTTTTTTGTTGTTGTTTTTTTGCCTCTGAATGTATAGACGGCGTTGTAAAGTCTCGTGCTGTAACTCACTTTCGGCTCATAATCTGCTTTTCTGGAATCATTTCACATGCAAAAGTCTCAATACACCAACAGCCAGTCGTAGCATCTACACCCATCAGTTTCATTTGGTCGCCGGTTGGTCAGTGAGGATGGCTGCTCTTATACATATATATAAATATATATATAATACAATACAATATAATTATTGACTGCATCGTGAGATGGGAGATCATGGGATTGTGTAAATAAAATGCCCACACTATTTTTACCGGATGTTAACAGAGCTTTGTTTGTAAATGTTTTTTCTTTCTTTTTTTTTTTTATGTTGTTTTTTTTTTTTTTTTCGTGCTCAGACTCTGCTGTATCATTATTGGTATTGTAAATATAGAAGATAGCCCAGTCAGTCATCTGTCCTCATCGGGTAGAGCTATACAAATCAATTAATCTGTCAGTGTTCTCTCTGTTGAAAAGCTTTTGTGTTTGTATTTTACCGTGTACTATCTCTAGCCAAAAACAGAAAAGAAAAAAAAAAAAAAAGAACTGATCACGTAGGGGTTTGACTCTTGAGATGTATGCCTTGCTGGTTTCAAGCCAACTCGAGTCCGATGAGCTGCGCAAGCACAATCCTGTAAATCTCATCAGTCTCACTCAATGCACTTTTACATTTAGTGGTTGGTTTGTATTTCACTTTTTTTTTTCTTTTTTTTTTTTTTTTTGAACGCAGAACCCCGTTTCAGGCATTTCAAGGTTCCTAAGCAACTAAAGGGAGTTATCCTTATTTAAATTCCAGACATTTCACATCTGCATACTGCACAGCTCTCTAAAGCTGTTTTTATTATGTCTGCACAGATTAAAGCAAGACTATGATCCGTTTGTCAAATTCTTTATTTTTAAATGATAGCTACATGTACCGACCAAATTGGCTCAACAAACCTTTGTTTACATGCAGTCTAAGTTTACAACTAACTTCTGTGTCCTAGCAATTTCATTACTCGTTTGTGCAGCTAAAAGTCTAACTTAATATTTTTTTGTTTTTTTACAAGTAGTGCACGTTCAGGTCATATGAATGTGTACTCGATGTGTTTCTTAATTGTCTCATTTTTGAAAATAAGGTGTTTTTTTAGCATCTAGTTAAGCAGTAAAGCATTTTATAGTTTGCTAATTCTAGCAAAACTGAATAGGTCATTTCCAACTCTTTGACAGAGAAAGCACTAAACACGGATTTTTTTTTTCTTTTTGCAAATTAAAACTTGTAATCATTGTAACTTATTGAAATGATAACTCTGGAATGTATTTATCATACAGTTTATAGCCACTGTTTGACTAATTGCTAAACCACCAGATATTTTGCCATTTGCGAAACTGGGCGAATTTGCAAAGATGGTTGACTGTTAATGTTAGCAATTTGACGCTACTTTAGCTGCTGCTTAACTAAATGTTGAAATAGTAGGTGTTCTGATTTGTCACAGTTTTCAGGTTTGCCAGTCATTTTCCAAATAAACTTGAGATTTGACGTACTGTTAGCATTTCAGCACAATGCTAATTCACTGCTCAGTTTTTAACTATTTGTGAAAGTTGGCAAATGTACTAAATTATATTCCAAATAAGCTCAAGAGTTTTGTTCAACAATGTAGCCCAATGCTAACTCTTACTTAGATACATATTAGCTCAGTGATATGTTCCTAAGAAGTTACCTTTGTGCTTCATATGTTTTTAAAAATTTTTTTTTCAGTAAAGCTGCTTTTCAGAAATTCTGCCATATTTGACTTTTGCTTTGTTCCAGAAACATTTTATTATTTGTGCTTGGTTAACTTTTTATTATTGGCATGTAGCCAGTTGAGTGTCTTGTGTCAAAATTATAAGACGTTGCATTGGCAGCTTTACTGTCTTATTTACAATCTAAATGCTAAATAAGCCAAATTTATTATGTCCAGAAGCAGATTATCATAACTACAGTCATAGTCTTGCTTTAAGATCTCAAAGATTAAAATGCATCCACTAATAGTTATATTTTTCAATCAGTACTTTCACTAACATCAAACAAGACACCAGTGGTCAACTTTTAGTTTTCCATTTCATGAATCGGATAAAACAAAAGCTCATTCTTAACATAGTTCGAACCAATCAAACAAAGGATTAAATGAAATATAAAGCTATAAGTAAAAGATGTATGTTTTCTATTCTATTGTAGAAAAAAATGCTTTTGTAATTATGTTGAAAGTATAAAGTATTTGCTGGATTCTGCTTCCTTTGATGACGGTGACAAAACAATAATGTACAGAAGAACTCGTGTTGACAAAACGTGGCTGTGCAATTTATGTACATTTGCAACTAGACCTATTAAAGTTTTATTTAGCTATTTTAAACTCTCCTCCGTGTGCGTCTCTGCTGTGCGGTTCTCCGTGACGTTTTAAACCGCGGAGGCTGAATGGAGTCGGATTTGACGGCCTGTGCGATGGATCACGTGTCCATTAAAGACTCAAGGAGACCCAGATTGACTATAGGCATCCAGAGAGAACATATGCTCAGAGTGGGGACCCAAAGCCAGAGCGAAGGGTATGATGGAGACATGAATGAGTGGGTTTGAGCAGTGCCTACTTTTCTAGCATGACCTACATACTGCCTGATTGTTATTCCCCACAGTTGGTAGGGAAAGTCAAGACATGTGAAAGTGAAAAAAAGAGGGGGATTGGGGGGGGGGGGGGCTTTTCGAAACCTTTAAAATCGACACGAAATCCTCAGAAAGAGAGATGGATTATGATCATGTGTCGTGGCAGAAAAGCCGTGTAATGTTTTATTGCTGTTATATCTTTAACCGTATGTATTTTTGAAGTGAAGCTCTCATGTTGGTAATTACTCCCTGTGAGGCGAACCTGCTTCTTTAGCCAAAACTAAACAGGTTCCCTGCATCCAAGACACATTTAGGCTGCCAGACGTAATAAGCTCTACTATTAAATGTTTCAATAATTAAAAGTATGAAACATTGAGGTGCAGCTACTTCTTTTTCAGACTGGATCCTAAAATATGTTAGAAGAAGAAGAAACTAAAACGATGGTTTGAGCTGGGCAAGTTTTCTAAGGGATGAGAGGTAGAACATAACTCTGCCTGATGACTGCCACACATTTGTTGGACCAGTGAACGACGACAACAAACGCGCTGTGATGAATACAGACGGACCTCCGGCAGTCAGCTGGGACTGCCAGCCTCCACAACAGAAGGTCGAGGAAACGCGGGCAGATGGTTGTGCTGTGAAACATATCGACGGTCTTTAAAACACATTAAAAAAAAAAAGAGCCGCTTCCGATTCATCCATCAGGACGGAGTCGTAAACAGCACCGCGGTGCCAACGACAGAGGTGCCGGTATAAAAAGCAATATAAGGTTAAAAGCTGCAAACAGACTCGAGGAGCCCTCGCAGCTCAGAGCCGCTTGGGCCTCCTGGCGCCCGCCAGCCACTGCAGACGCTATCCCGCACCCGTCCACCAGGTGATATATGTACGGACGCGTTCGGCAGTGTACCATATTTTTCGGACTACAAGCGCTGCTTTTTCCCCTCACGTTTCGAACCATGCGGCTTGTAGCTCAGTGCTGCTTTTCTGTGGATTTTTCTTCTACCGCCAGGGGGCGCTTTAGCAGGAAGTGAATCATTGGAAGTCAAAATTGGAAATCAAAGAAGAAAGTGCTGATTTTCATTTTTAGAACAAGCACTTGCTAGCCAGCAGCAGGCGGGAAAATGTCTTCAAACTCATCAAGGAAACGACACGAATAAGTTCATATGATGCAGCTTTTAAGTTGAAGGGACCATCTGGCAGTACAGATCGGTCCCTTTCATTTTTAGAACAAGCGCTGGAGATGAAGGTTTGTGTCCTTTAATAAATCCAGCAGATTTGTGAAAAACCGAGAGCGGCTGAGATATCAGTGGCTTTTAGTCCTGTGAGGCTTATATATGTACGTTTCCAGTTAAATGTACATGTCTGCTCTATAGTCTGGAAAATACGGTACTTAAAAAAATTAGTAAATCCAATACTGTCACAAAGTTTTTGTCAAACTCATGTTTAGTAATAACAGGAGAGTCAGTTAAATCCTATTTAACTAATCTTGTATAGTTATTAAAATTATTTATAGCCAGTCTTGGTATATGTTGACTGCCAGTGGCTGTTTTCTTTTGTCACCGACTGATTTGACAATAGACATTTGTTTTAGTGTATTCAGAGTGCAGTGCTCGTTGGGGCAGACAGTGTTCTTTGAGTTTTGATTTGCCTCTGGGCTCTCTGATCCCTTATATTTTACTCATCAGGCCAGAATTTCACTTTTCCAACAGCTTTAAGACTGTTTCTGCTGTGCAAGACTGATGTCGTTGCAGAACAAAGAAACAGTGGAAATTTCAAGAAGGTGAGAATTTTGGAGGTGAAGGGGTTAATTGTTTTTATTCAAGAATCTTGTGAGTGATCATCTCAAAGTATTCCCAGATGTCATTTTTTTTTTTTTTTCCTCTTGCTGGCTCCATTTAAATCAAGTTTATTTGTGTAGCACATTTCAGCAACAGTGCAATTTGTTGGATGCAATAAAACAAAATGTGGGACAGTTAGAGGCGTATGAATACATTTGGAAGCGTGGCGATTGCCAACCTTGGACATTTCTGAAACAAAACAAGACATAGACCACATCTTTAGCTCCATCAGAATATTTTATTCATGTTTTCCAGTGTTATAAGTACATCTCGTTCACAGTTGACACTGTAGACGACCTTATTCCTCTCTTTCAAATGATCATAACCACCACAATGCTGTAAGTATGCAAGCTCTAGATTAGTATTCATAGCAAAAAGAAAGAAAAAAAAAACTTTTAGGTTAATCCACTTTGTGTTTTCACAGCTGCCCACACTGCAGACAGTTAATTCTTCGTTTGCATGTGACAAATCCATTCTTGATAATGGTGCAAAAGGTGAGGAAAAAACATGTTGCAATGTTTTGATATAACAATGACATTTAAACGTGGCATCCATCTTGCTTTCCTGTGGGACTTTTGGTGTGCAAAAGTTCTCCACGTCTCCTTCAGGAAACTATATATATTTTTTTAAGCCATGCATTCATGTTTTATTTTGAAATATTGACGCACTGTGGCAGTTACGTCACTAAAAAGTAATCAACCTAAAAAGTCACTGACAGGGAGGTCTGAGGCTGCCGACAGGAATAGCTTGCTGAACCGAAAGAGGATAAGTGAAATGCTTATTCACTTAACTCGTCACTAATGGGCTCATGGAGGACTAACAGCTGAGCCACTTGCTGTCAGGAGGTTGTTTTTTTGTTACTACCGAGCTGAACACAAAATAAATACAGTACCGAGCATAAACACACACTAGTACGCAATGTGTGCGCGCGCAGAAGCCCAGGCGGCTTTTCGTCAACCTCTGTGCAAACATACGTGTACATAGCTGCTGTGCAAATTCATTAATAACAGGTGCATATCAATAACTCAAGAGTATGATTGGAAGATACTTTGAGTATTTCAATTCAATCTGTTAAACTTGAGTAGTTCGATCATCCTGGCTCAGAGCTAACGAGAACCCAAGTTCAGTTCGCCAGAAAATTAGAGTATTACATATGACCAAGTAAAAAAAAAAAAAATAAAAATCGATAGATAGGTAGGGGGAAAAAATCCTACATTAATCCCATGAGCCATTTGAAGCATTTGGAAGAATTTGTGGCAAAAACTTGTCACTGACAAATTAAAATCTTAAAGTAAAAAAATGTATAATTATATAGTGTTCATCTTTTATTAATCTCATTTTTTCCACTTTTTTTTTTTTTTTTTTTTTTAATAAAATGGCTAAAAAAATACCAGAGAACCAAACAAAAACCTAGGGGACTCA
>NW_015113342.1:127633-175423 GCF_001443285.1 Poecilia latipinna
TGAGTCCCCTAGGTTTTTGTTTGGTTCTCTGGTATTTTTTTAGCCATTTTATTAAAAAAATTAAAAAAAAAAAAAGTTAAATTTATAGTGTTTCTTTTTTTTTTAATTCTTTTTTTTCCCCTTTTTTTTTTTTTTTTTTTTTTAATAAACAGGACCAGAAACGTCCAGTGACTCAAAAGCAGACCCAGGTGACTCATGTAATAACCTTAGCTTAACACAGCAAGAGTTTTTTTTTTTTCTTTGAAGAAAAAGTGAGCCGTGACACACACCTGTTGCTGAAAATAGATTAAAACTCAAAACATCTATTATGTATGCCTCTCATGTACCGAGGCAAAATTCCTCGACTCATTTTGTGTTTCGAATGATTCATAAATCCCAATCAATGTTTGAATATATAAATAGCACATTTTGACTTTAGTTTTTTTTTTTTTTTTTGTGGCCCACAACACTTTGAACTTGGTGACTTTTGGACACTTCTGACAAAAAGGGTCTGGCTCTATCCAAGTACATTAACATAGAAAGTTCAGTGGGAGGAAAAAGTGCTAAAGCAACAGGGAGGTTGTTAAGCAAAGCCCAGAGAGGCTGGGGTCACTGATGCAAACAGTCATGAAATAATTGAGTACATGTAGTTGTACAGTAAATGTTTAACTGAACATAACTAGTTCAGTACAATTTATGTTCTGATAAACTTCATTTTGGATTATTATTAGGTACATGATATTTGAGATATTTGAGAGTTCAATTGAATTACTGGAAAACAAAAAAAAAACTATTTTAAATGACATCATGATGCAAGTGTATAACACACAGGATGCTCCCTTACACCCACTTGTTTGTGTGATCTGTGTGAATTAACTTACATAAAATATCTACTATGCTCCCTGGGGGAAAAAACCCATAAAAAAATAAAACATATAAAGGTTTTATTGGAGACGTAGTCAGACAGAAGAGCAGGGAAGCAAGTAGCTGCCCTTTAGAATCAAACAGTACATAAAAAGCAGCCACATCCTCCTCCTGACAGGACCGCACTGTTAACGTGTGATCTGTCATGATCTGAGGAGAGGAAGGAATCCACCAGCCTCCATTACCATTTCGGTCCCCCCACACCCTCCCCGAGGCCATCTTCCTCCTCAAAAGGAAAAAAAGAAAAAAAAAGAAAAAAAAAGCAATCAGGCAGAGAGCAGTGTGCCGACGAGCCAGCCAGCAGGGGTCGACTAGCCCTTCTCAGACTCTGCGGAGGAGAAATGGACCCTTAATCACCCCTCCTCCCCGCTCGCTCCTGTGGAGAGGGTCCAAGGCGATGCAGCGGGTTTCCCTCTCATCAGTTCTCCACGTTTGCCCTGAGCGTGCGAGGCTTTGGTCTTTGATGTGGCCGGCAGTCCTGGCTCGTGGCCCTCCGGTGTGCGGCCGGAGAGATGGGCCGAGGGCGGGGGAGGTAGAGTGCCGGGGTCCTGCCGCCTCGCGGCAGCGCCCTGCTGCAGCTCAGCGAGCGTCTGTCCTCGGCGCCGGACTGCGGCCCCAGGTGAGACTCGCACAGGTCCAGCAGGGACACTACCTGCTCCCTCAGCGCGAGGGATTTGAACCGCCGCCCCGCCAGGTTGAAAAAGGCTTCCACGAATGCCTGCAGTCCCATCCCTGTACGGGGAACAGGAAACGCCGATTTACAAGCGCGGCGACTTTTTGAGGCATACGCACACGGCGCCTTAAACCGTTATTGGTACCCACTACTGTAAAGATGAAAAATGTGAGTAAAATTGTTTAAAGGGGATAAAAGCTCCTCGCTAAGATTTTTTTTTTCCCCAAGGGATGCACGATATATCAGCATCAACGTCTCTATCGGCATTGTGTGCGTTTGATTATTTGTAGAAAAGGATTCATCTGCAGCCAAAAAGGTAATAATTCAAACATCAACATGTGAAAAGCTCATAGCAAAAAGATTAAATAAAATGCATCCAGGTTAAGACGATCCCTAATTGTCAGTTTCTTTGTCATTTGATCTTTTCCTTTTTCTAATTTTGGACCGAATGAAATGTTCATAACTTGGTGTGATCTGAATGGAACGAGCTTTACATCCTGAAAAAAAAGAAAAAGTCCAAGCAATTTTCACCTTTCAGCTTAGAAAAGCTGAAGGTAATAACCTTTCAGCTGACAGCTTCTTTAGAACTGTGGCTGAAAGGAGAAGGAAAGTTTCGTTAGCAGTGAATGAGTCCAGCTTTAGACCAAATTACATCATAGATTTCTGCTAAAAGTGGGTTGATCTCCTCAAGTAATAAGTAGCCTTCCTATCCGACTTTTTGTGAGGTCAGTGTGACTCAAACTCGAGAACAACAGATAAGAAAACAATAAATCTGAGAGGGATTCATACCTCACTAGGTCTGTTGCACCATTATTCTACTCGTAACGTCTTTTAAAAATCATCTTCGCTTCTTATCGGTTCCCCATAAATACACCTGACTGAACGCGCCCAGACGCAACAGCCGACCGACTCCAGTCCTACTGAAAGCTCATCTGACATTCAGCCTACACGCTCCCCAGTGGACCTCCTCATGCCGGTCCATGCCACATCCAACAATCTACTCTACGTCGCAGTCTTTGCGAGGTGGGACGCCTGAATAATTCATGTCGGGACGGTCTCTGCGCCGCCATGCTGTGATCTCGCCTCATTTCAATTATGGGAGAAGGGACTCTGACGGAGAACGACAAGCATTTATAGGGGAGCACATTATTTTCACAGAGTCTCAAGGATGTTCAGTTCTCTGTTCTCCAAGAACCCAGTGGGAGGTCTTGTTTTTTTTTTTTTTGGTTTTTTTGGGAGTATTTGTTACCTGCTTCTCGGGAGTCGGCCAGGGCGAAGGACCATCGACGTGTGATGTCAATATACAAGATGTCCACTGAGGCCATGGTGAGGTTGCTGTTGCTCAGTTTACAAGTCCTGGAAACATAAAGGAATATTAATGTCTAAATCAAATGCGACCTAATAAGAGAACCAAAAATGTTTTAATGTCCGTCTTAAGATGCAATGAAACGTTTTGGTGATTTATGATCTCCATTTTAGTAAAACTTAAGAGCGGCTGCAACTGATTGAAGCCAAATCCGATGTCTTAAGGAGCTAATGTTTCATAGCAACAGAAGTGATGAGATGGGCAGACAAAAAGTTTACAAAGTTTACCTTTTAAACAATATAACATAGCTATATGTTATATTGTTGATTAGCACTGATAGCAGCCCTAAGACAATAGCGTGTACTATAGTTGCACCGATTGCAGTTTTCTGGCCGATCACCAAAAGCCTGACCTGCCAGGTAGTGGGTCGGTCAGTTAGCTCTGTCAGAGTAAAACAAAAGGGGAAATTGGCTGGTTTTAGGTAGACAAAATCAATGGATAAGGTCACTTTCATAGGCAAGTCCAGAACCAAAGTATCAGGAACTGAGGACCGATGTATCTCATCTTTACTGTAACATTTCAAAAAGGTTCCCAACCTTTATAAATCAAGCATGTTTCATTAAAGTTGAAAGCTCAAAAAAAAAAAGAGACTCCTCTCTGTTCAGCCTTCCTATTGTCCGCTCAAAGTCTTGCTCTCTCTTGCAACCTAAACGAACAGCATGTCTTGACATGCCATGTGAAGTACAGTTTCCTTTTCAAATGGTTTCTTACTGCGTTTAGTTTCCTCTGAATTCATTTCATTTGATCAGAAAAAGATCGTATGATTAAGTTTTCAACAGGCCGGTAACCACATCAGAGCCAATGAAGCCAAACAGGCGATTCTGGCTGATTTGTGGGTTTATTTCTTTTCTAAATCAAATGCTGAACACTGCACATCTTGCAGTATATGAATATTTCACTGACCCAGAGCTGTCAGGTCAGAAAGTCGGTGTTGTATTCCAGAGATACCTGAAGGGCGAGGACCACTGCAGCATCAGGCTATGATGCTGCTTCTAAAGTGTACAATATTAGCCCAACACAGTCCAGCTACTTGTTAACCCAAATGGTGACAGGAACAGCGAAGATGGCTGCCGCATCGTTTTATAAGCTTTGCTACAAGACAAGATGAAATATTCACCTTTTTATGTAAGATAATAATGAGACTGCGTGTGTGTGTGTGTGTGTGTGTGTGTGTGGTGTTTTGTGACAGAATCCCAACAATACAGCAAGAACTGATTCTGTGTTTATGCAGCAGTAAACAGAAAAAAAAAAAGAATTTAGTGCAAAGCAGTACGAAAGGATAAGAAAGGACGATGCTCGTTTTTGAGAAAGTTATTACTTTTAATGAGAAATCCGACATTCTGCAGACCTGTAATTGTTTAGAGGGAAAGTGATGTGTTTATTTCTTTCTTTTTGTTGCAGGGCCTTCATTACTTAAACTCTATATGCTCAGTTTCTTTCTTTTTATTTATTTATTACATGCAATAATGATAATATTATGCAAATGGGGTTCCGACGAGCTACAAATGCCATACTTTCTTTATTTTTTTTTTCAAATTCCCAGAGCTCTGAGCTTATTTTAGTTCAAATTTTAAGTTCACAGATGAAAATATGCCATAATTCCTTTAGCAGATGTCGGTGCAGGGGTCAGACTTTAAATATGGAACCATGGAAGGATGGATGGATGAACAGATGGATGGGCATAGAAACGGATGGACGGCTAAAGTCTGCGGATGGAATTATTTTCCCAAACTCCATTCCACACTAAGTCTATTCCAGACGGCATGGTAATCCTGTAAATTGAATTTAAAAACTGCATTTGCTCCGATACCGTAAAATGTGATGCATTATTTCCTGAAGGGAATTCTGCATGAAAAACAAGCTTTACCTTCAACAGAGATGAAATTATTACAACATGCATACGGTACCCATTTTTCACGCTCTCTTTTTAATATAAGCATATGGAGTCTTTGAAAGTATTTATAGAGTAATTAAAGTTAAGACTATTTCCTGAACTCCCAGCAAGAATGTTCTGTCCTTAAAAAGAGGCTAAAATAGGGTGAGACAGTGTTTTGCTGCAGAATCTAAATTAATAAAAGCCTCTCTGGTCTCAGCGCTTTGAAACCACAGCTCAGATGAGGCTCTCACTACTTCAGACAGAATCTGTGAATGCACCTGTTTCTTTTACTTTATTAAGTCGGCGTGCCGACTCTGTGCTGCGTACATATGCTAAATCTGGGAGGATTTTTTTATCCAGGGGAATCAGCGTCCGTCTTAATCCTTTTCGTCTTACTGCAGTAAAACGAAGGCTTGCTTTGCTGTGTGTTTGCAGCTTACATGGCAGAGTGATATCAGGATCAAAACAAAACATGTGCACCTGATGAAGGTTCGGAAGGCAGTGGGGCCGAGGCGCATGTTGCCCTTCACCCCGAGGAAGCGAATGAAGAGAGCGGCGATTCGCTCCACCAGCCGCAGGTGGCTGAACTGTTTGGTGTACTTCGGGTAGACCTGCTTCAAGCACAGCGGAGGCAGATTACCCGCGTTATCTGGACTCCGGCCTTGAGAGTCGCCGTCCGCTGGGATCACCTCCACAGGATCGGACCCGCCTCCTGCTGGGTGAGGAGTCCTGATGTAGATACCACAACAAAAACAAAACGGAGGGTTGGGGGGAAGAAGGTTTGTTATTCATTTGATGCAATGTTAATCAAGATTGACTGTACAGACGTGCATGGTAATAACAGGGCATGTATTTGTGCTCAATAGTCTGTGTGAGTCATTAGAAAAAAATGTCCATCACAGGTGACCATCAGTCAGAATGCATAGAGGGATTTGAATTGCTTTATTTTAAGAACTCCACACCAAAGTAATGCAAGTATGGCAGGACAAACCAGACTTATAAAGGCTCAATCGTTTTGCTGATATGTCAGCTTTTGATTATTCCACAACAAAGCAGTGCGGTTGAGGTGTTGTCATTAAATAAATCCACCGGTACGCCTCCAATCAAGTCAAATGACATCATGTAGACTGAAATCTTGCTCTATTTTCTCTAAAATTTCAAGACTGAATCAAAAACTCAGATTTTCCATCATTTTTTTTCTGCCGTTTTGCGGTATAGTGCTGATTTTGTTGTCTGATTTTGTTTGTCTAAGGTTTGCACTGAAGAACTAGGCTAATCTTAGCATCTAGACTCGATTACATAATAATTTATAATTTAATACAATACTAGTTAATCTAGTTTAGACAAGCCATAAATTAAGTGCTTACTTTAAGCGGCGTATTTCAATGTTTCAGCTTCTTTCTGCCTGACACACACAGACACACAGACACACACACACACACACACTCTGTCTGAGCACTGCACACACAGCAGATCATGACAGAAAGCCATTAAACTGCAGCTGTCAACAGTTGTTTTTGTTGTTGTTTTTTTTCCCCCTCCCTCCACTCTAAATGCCATTGTTAAGATTATCAGGTGGGAGAAAAACCCAACAAATTAATGTGCACGGTCTATATAATTCAGATTTGCGAGCCCTGCACATGAAAACAGACGGTCGTTTTTACACACCAGCCATTAAAGCTGCGGCTGCGCTGCTCGCAGAGGGCACGGCTGATATATAATCACTGACTCTACGACGACAGCGGGCATCAGGAGTCAAGTTTAATCGGGGGCTTTATGTCTTGAATGGAAACCTGAGCCGAACAGGATCAAACAAGGACATCTGTCACCTTTATGCTGGTTAATTTGACCTTTGCCGTCAGACAGGATTTACAAAAGATAAGCAGTTGTCCCACTACTCTAACTTCTTTATGTTGCCTCTTTTCCCCCTCATTAAATTGAACTTAACCTCTTTATTTTAAGTCTATCCTCCAATGTGTCTTTCCTTTTCCCAAGTTCCTACTGTACGCACAAAAGTTCTTGCTCGCTTCTTATGAGACACGTGGGCTGAAAGCCAGTCTCACTGGCATCCCGTCAGTCCTGTCCCAGCCTGCCGGTGCCTTCGCAAAGTCTAAGTTTACCGTTCTTCTTGATACCGGCATGGGTGACACCAAGACAGCATTTCTTTAAGTTTGATAGAATCAATTGTCCCTGGGGGGATACAGAGGGACGCCACCCACACGCAGATTTAGCAGGACAGACTGTGCTAGAAGCAGACAAACCTTGCACAGGCACAGACAGACTGGGGGAATTTCCACATACTGCAGCAAAGAGAGAGAGAAATGAAGGAAGGAGAGCTAGAAACAGGCAAAGACAGTTATTACGTTTTGGACGTTAAACTAGTTCTAACATGACAACAAGCTACAATAGAACGCTTTGTGACAAAATATAACCAAGTGTCAGGATGGCCCAGTCAAATCAAGGCTTAAACCCAAATAAACATATGTAGCAAGGCACATAAGATCCTCAAAACATTAAAGTTGATGTGTTTGGTTTTAACCTGTGTGCCTAAGTACAAAGTGTATGAATACCTTCAGAAAGGCACTAAGAGAAAAAAAACACAAAAAAAACAGAACTTCATAACTATGCTCTGTATTTAGTTTGCCTCATTTCCCCTTATGCGGATGATACCTTTATAATGGGATATTTTAGCGCCTCATGCCTGTGAATATAAGCTTTTCACCTCACATGATGGCTCATAAATCACTTCCAAAGACAGAATACTCAGGATTAATGAGCTGGGTGCACGCTACATATCTGAGAGTCACTGATACTGTCACAAACTCGCGTATATAATTCCTCGTTTATCTCTTCTCCCTTCAAAGTGGCACTTCTTCCTCCCCCTTTCCCCTTTTGTTCCATCTTTCGGGTTTGAATATTTTTCTTATAAAACAGTAGTGTGGTATCGTCCGACCGACTTTTGCCCATGCTGCGTCAGGCTTTCCCTTCGCTTCTCTTCATCTTGAGAAGTAAAATCCCAACATGCGTAAACTTTGAATAAATCTCTTCTAAATGACTGAGTTTCATTCATTCCACCTACACCTGGGTGTTATCCTTGTGCTTTCTTTTTTGTTTTTTTGTTTTTTTTGACATCGCGTCTGTAGGCTGCTTGTGAAATACCCAATTAGTCTGAAGTGGCTTTAAAAAATCTTTCAAGTCCATATCTTTTCTATCTTTTTACATGAATTGAAATTCTTAATAAAGCCATTCAGGTATTTCTTTTCTAATCATAAAAAGGTTTGCTCCTCTCAGTCAGAGAAGTCTAATTTCACATTACACTGTCACTTTTTATCCGACTGCTCAACGAGTTTCTAATATAAAAGTCAATTTCTCCTCTTACTTTTAAATGGTTGATTTATATCTTTGTTCTAATATTTAAATCATGTCACCTTTTCCTCTCAACTCCTCCATTAGATTCAACTTTTTACCAAATATCACTTGAAGTTGCTTGACTGAAAACTCTGATCTGAATAATTAGGTGTGAATCTTTGGCTTTTTCTGACCCAATAGAAAATTTAAAAAACATGAGCATTAACTTGATCGATACAACATTAATGAACTGAATTTGCAGAAATATTTTTTTTTAATCAAAAGTAGTATAACGCATAGAGGAGGAAAAACGGGATGTAGAAAGGAGGACGTAGATGTGGATCCAACAAAAAGTAAAGGAATTGCAAGATTATCACCATGCATGCTTCGAGGAATATGTTTTAACTTATCTGGTTTTTAAAGAAAATACACCAACAAAAACCAAAAATGTGGTAAAGTCTTGAGGAATAAACAAACAAACAAAAACAACGTCAGCCTCCTGATCTTGGATCTGAACCAATCAAGGGAAAAAATCTGCCAAATCGGATTTCAGACCGACTGACTGGTGAACCTCTAGTAAATATTATTCAGCCACTTTCCTGAGGTGGGCTTGTTTAAGCGACTCTTGGTGAAAGCTAAATTGTTTAGAGCGACTCAACCTCATCCTGAGGTCGACAACAGGGAATTAAAAACAAACACAAGGCTTGATTTTCCATAGCTTTGCATCATCTCTGTGTGTTTGCTTCTGCATTCTCCTGACTCCCTGAATTGTTTCCAAAAGTCCAAAACTCTTAAGGTAATCTGCACATCTAATCTGGTTATAGGTCAGTATAAAGGTATATTTAGCAAAAAATAAATAATATAAATGTCATCATGTCATCTTTAAATTTAAGGAGTTTTCTCAAGCTGCTTAAAAGAAAAAGTAAAGCAGTCTTCAACCGATGTCCATTGTTTATATATTTCAAGACAAATGAATCTGTTTGAAAATATTTCTGCTTGCAAAAAACACAGTCAAGTGACAATTTCTATTAAAAGCAGAACAGCGAAATAATATTGTGTGCCTTAACTATGTTTAATACTATTAGAATCTGGAAGTTTGTTTTCGACTTTTTTGCTAAAAAGAAAGTATATCAAACTCAATATACAATAGTTGTTATAATAATTACCATTAAAACTAACAGTTTTAACAGTTAGCTTAGCAGCAAAACCTTTGGCAGCTTTTGCTGCTAAAGTGGCATTTTGTATGTCACTTTAGCAGCAGGTCCAATAATTGCTGCTTCTCTGGTGTTACTGAAGCATTTCGATCTTGTGTGTGTGTGTGTGTGTGTAAGTTTGGATCATGCCAATTCAAAGCACACGCAGAAAGGAAGCAAGAGACCTATTTAAATATTAATGGTTCATAAATATTACAGTAATGGTGATAAGCACTTATTTGCCAAGATATATTTTTGGTTTCCATGAACACGTTTAACGTTTTCCTACCATCTCCTCTGAACACAAGATTCCTTTGCGTTTCTAGTGTTAATTTTTTTTTGACAACTCAATCATTATAAATCAGGAAATAGATCATTATGGCTTCCCTGTTCTTTAAAAAACTAGATGTTCAGTTTAAGACTGAAAAAGTAAAGCTTTAAATAATCTCCCTCTGAGGCCCAGAGGGAGATTATCCAACCTATAACATATAATGGACGTTAGATCAAGAGATTAAAGAATGTTTAATAGAGTGGAGATAGAAATTAGTTCAACAGGAAGTTAAGGGAGCATCATCCCCAAGCAGACACTGCTCCTGGATGCAAAGAAAAGATCAAATAATGAGGCTAATTTAAAGATAAGGTAGCTAAAATTTAAAGTAGAAGGAACAGAATGAGAATAACAGAAAAGGATGAGGAAATAAGTTGAAAGCAGACAGAAAGAATAAATCTGCTTTTCATATTGAAATATGGAATGATGGCGTGGGGGGGAGGAAAAGGACACTCCCTAATTGAGAAGCAGATCTATTTCCAAGCACCACACAGGCCCAGTCGAGCAGAGAGATTGAGCCACTACATTGGCACAGTGATGTGTGAGTTTCCTCCATGCCTCAGTTGATTTAATTTTTTCTGTTTAACAAGCTTAGAGAGAGCCGCTGAGTGGTGCGGGGCCCCGGCTCGGAGGAGCGGGTGGGCAGAGTGAGATATCGTGTTCTTAAAGCGGGCATGCTGACAGAGAGCGGTGGCGCGGGGAGGGGGTGCTGAGACAAACATCCGACTTCAAACGGGGTGTTTACGCTGAGGTGTGCGGCACTTACGCTGTCAGTTTCTTGTTGAAGGGGTCCATGAGGCGCAGCGTGTCCCTGATCACCCCCACTTTCACCTGCTCGTCTACTGGACTGGGAACGTACTCGAAAACTCCCGGAGCCACCTGAGACAGACATGCGCTTAATACAAGAGGTGGTGGTGGGGGGGTGATGCTGATGGGAACCAGTGTCTTACTTCCTGTTCATGTTCTATTCTCATACTGGGGTTGGAGTTGACCTCTAGTAACACCGGCTTCAGGTTCTTCATCAGCAGGATGTCGAAGCCGAGGATCTGACACACAAACGGACAGCAGCGATTAGAAACACACATTCAAGAAGACTGAAAACTTTGTTCGTCCCAGAAGGGCTGTTTTTTTTCTGTAAACATGTTCGTAAAAAACTTCAATTTGTTTAGTTTTTCATTTTTATTTTTTTGTCATTTGTAACAACCTGATCCCCCAGGGGTGAAAACAGGTTATGTGGGTGACTTTAGTGAAATTGAAAAAAAAAAAAAAAAACAGCAAATAGAGGGGTGTTAATAGGTTTTCAAAAAAAAAAAAAACTATTAAAAAATTATAAAAATCAATATTTTACATTCCTTGCAACCATTCAACTGCAAAAAGAATTTTACAAATACGTATTCATATGATAATTTCACTTCCTCCTCTAATAAAGGTAGACTTTATAACTGATTCTTAACAAATCACATGAATCTCATAAAATATATGTGTAGAGCAATAGAGCAAAAGGAAGGAAAGACGAGAAGAAATAAGGGATGAAGGAAGAACAAAGCAACTGAAAGACAAATATAAGTAAAGATAGGAGAAAAATATGGAAATCAAGAAAGAAGGAAAGTTCATAAGACAACATGAATGGCATGACAAAAAAAAGAATGAAGTACATGAGGAAGATCTGTGGTGGGAAAGGAAGGAAGGAAACTGAATAAGAAAGAAACGTGAGGAGGAAGGAAATGCATAAGGAAGAAATACAATCAGAAAAGAAATGGGAGGTGAAATAGACAGAACGAAGGACACAAAGGAAGAAAGGAAAGCACATGAGAAAGGGAGGAAGGACTCAACAATAGAATATGAAACTAAGTGAAGAAGCAAAAATAGTTCCCGATCTCCTTCCTTTTTTTCCATTCTTATCCAGAGCTGGAAAACCAGGAAATAAAATACTATTAGCTCCAAAATTTTCCACATTGCGTTAGAAAACCTGAGCACTTTGACTGGCTGGCAAACAAACAAACGTGTTAATAACACACTGGCCTGCAGCTCCGCTGTCACACCCACCTGGAAACAAGTAGGCCCTGGCTTAGCAGGCGGTATATCGGCTTGGTAGTGGACTTTAAGGTCCGGTAGCACGGCGATGACGGACTTGATGACGAGGGCGATGATGTCCGACCAGACCCGCTTGATGTCCACGCCCTTGGCTGCCAGCCTGTAGAGCACGCTGGAGAGCGTCCGCTTGCTGCCTGTGTTCTGGCTGTCTGAGTGGACGTAGTTGCCGCTTTGAACGTTGAGCGAGTAGTTGGTCAGGTGCATGAAGACGCGGCTCAGGTTCTTCTGGCTTGGCTCCTGCAAAGACAAAAATAAAATAAAAAAAATAAAAAACGGCAATTCCATATAAACGAACTCAAAACAAGCCCGTCGGGTTTATCGGCGGCCTAAGCGCTACCTGGTACGGTTCGGTGCAGAAGCGCGTCAGGCCTTCTTTGGCGATGTAGATCTCCAGCGGCTGCACGGACTTTATCAGCACGTAGAGGCGGATGTCGAATTTGAGCTTGTCGATGAGCAGCGGCTTGTGGATGTACTCCTGCACCACCGCTTGTTTGGCCTGCGCGCCCACCACCAGCTTCAGATCGCCGGGGTCTCGGATGAGGTAGATGCCGTCCCCTTGCGATCCCCCGTCGGGCTTGACGATGAAAGTCGGGCTCTCCGTGGCGTCGCTCTCCTTCACCATACGAATCTGCAGCAGAGGAGCAAGGGGGGCAGAAACGACAGTTCACAACTGATACGGTCCAAAGAAAACACACGCTACTTCATCCAGTACGCCAAGCTAAACCAGGATGTTGTAATCAAATCTTAGTGTAATCTCATTCCTCACCGGACTAATAATAGACAAGAGCCAGAGAGGCTTGATCTGCACCAAAATCGTCCAGAGGTTTCTCTGGATTAACATGCAAGCCCAGAAAAGTCGACAGCATTGTTCACAGTGTTAATTATCCCAGGATATGTTATGTAATCCTACGCTGCTGCGGTTCAGATGAACGGTAATAGATGTAAATAGGTTTCTGGATCTCTGCAGGGAGGCAGGATGAGAAGTGACTCTGAATGTATATATTGATGTTGTGGCGCCCCCTGCTGTACAAAGTCTGTTATTTCCTTCCTCTCTGCCAAACGTTTACTTAAAAATGGCTAGGAAAATGAAGCTTTTATGTTATTACAAATGATTATAAATCAGAAAACAATTAGGAATAAAAAAACATCGTGAAGACAAACGAGTAATTCTAAATATGAGCATCACCCTGTGTCTCAGTGTCTGCAGCTGGATTTTATAGCACAGGATATGACTAGTGTGCGATTTTAATTCGGCATTTAGTTAGACTGACTATAAATGTTGATAACTGTTGGCAGTGCAGAGATAAGTGTTGGCAGGGCAGTGTTGATAAATGTTGATAACTAGCTGGCATCATGTCCAGTGCCGGCTAGAGTGATGACAGAATAAACAACAGCGGCTCTTAGTAGCGAACACACTCTGTTAAAATGCCAGATCACAGAGGGAGATCAGAAATCACTTCACAGCTTTTTTCACATACTGAGACTTTTTTTTTTTTAATCCATAAGAAGTCAAATGAAAACCATGAAACAAAGCTAAAAATGAGCAATAACTCACCTGCAGGTGTGGCAACACTTTAAACTTTACAGACGCGTCTATTGATTCAGCATTCAGTCTTCTTCGGAAGGAGTTGATGATCGCCACCATCTTGACTTGGCCATTCCAGAACTTTCATTTTCAGCTCATGAAAACTTTATTTTGTTGATTTGGATTTTTTTTTTTTTGCCTGAATTCTCTATGATGCCGAAAAATAAAATCTCAATTTATTTTCTGCTTTTAACTCCCGCAGATAACTTTTTAGGCCACAAATGACTTGGAACTGAGTATCAGCTGAAAAAATGGAACATTTACACAATCAAATTGTTTTTTGGTTTTTAGTTAATAACATATGCATAATTACATATTACCAGTCTATACACCTTTGGGAGGCCCTGCACGTTTTTATTACATGAGGTGCTGCAACAGTACCTCTGTGGAAAACTGCTGGTACTCTTCAGGCAGGATCCAGGAGCGCGGATAGAAGTCGTACTCTTCTGGGAAAAGCTCTTGCATGGTCCGAACCGCTCTGCTCAGGTTGATCTTCCTCAGCATCTCCACCATCCCTGCAAAGACACCATTTACAGACAATCCTGCATGATCTCAAGGGAAAGAGGAAGAAATCAATCGCCAATTAAAAAAAAAAATAAATAAATAAAAATAAAATAAAAATAACCTTGATATTCTAATTAAATGTTTCAGCAAAAGTCAGGTGTAAGGACTAAACTAAGCACAAGCTTACGGTGGCCCAGATGCGTCATTGAAATGCAACCCACTCCTCCTCCCCCCCCAAACAACAGCAAAAGATAAAGATATAAAAACTTCCTGTCATAACTTCCATTGTGGCTTTTTGTCATTGTTTTTGTTGTTGCAGCTTTTGCATTTCATTGCCTTTTCTGGCTCTACAAACTAGAGGCATATAGATATGATTTATTTAGAGTTTGATTTATTTCTATATCCATGTTTTGAAATGTTTGTGATAAGGGAATATTTGGTGGTGCTTAAACTCCAAAGCGTTAAAATATTGGTCTAAGTGATGTGCTTGCCAAGACTAATGATCCAACTAGATGAAACAAGGTAGAGTTACTTCATTTACACAAACCCAGCTGAAACTACAAATACATATAATGAGTTATAGGCTGATTGTAGATTAGAGAAGTACATTTAAATACCTGGGAACTTGTTGACTTGTCCTGACACAATATTTTCATTGTCGTGGAAGGAAACACCGTGCCAGTAGATGTCACATGCTGCACGTCTTCCCGTGTGAAACTGAGGAGAGGAAAAGCAAAGCGGTGAGAAGAAGGAATTATTACATTTATACAATGAAAAGAAAACCGGTTAAAAAAATAGTTTGGAAAATGTGAACTGTCTGAAAATATGATTCTGTGGTCATCTTGACCACAGAATCAAGATGATGGTCCGAATGATGTACCGCACACGTTTCAAATACAAAGCAATGCTGCTTAAGAGAAGTAGCAAGGTTTGTTTTGTTTTTTCCCTGGAGTCCACTTTGGTTTCTGCAGAACATCCAAGCTCCATTGGAGTAATGGGTCAAAACCCTGCTCAGTTTGTAAAGGGAGACATGAGGGATTCTAACTCTCCCGTGCCACTCCAAGTCTACAACTTAAGGGTGTCGGCATCTTAAACAATTTACCCTCCTCCCCTCCTGCAGTTGGCCATAGGACAGATAAACCTGTGCCAGAGTTGCGTCTTGTTAATGTGTTAGCGTGACACTGTGTAAAAGGGAAACCCTGGCTGACTGCAAAGACCTGCTATAAATACAGCTACACGCAAGTGTGCAAAGGGGACAAGGGAGGGGAGATTATTTTGAGTAGTTTCTGGGGATTACATCCAGACACAGCTGTCTTTTTGAAAAGTTGCTTTGTTGCTAAAATCTTTCGGTGTCCTTTGGTAGACAATTCAGTTTTCTCTTGCCTGCAGGAATCAGAAGTAGCCCTTTTCGATATTCAGGTTATTTTCCAACCAGACTTCAAGATGTTATGACAACTTTAAATCAAATGTGTGTAAAAATGCCCGACTAGTTTCTAACACTTGACAACAGATGAAAATATGAAGCATTTCCGTGATCCGTCACTCGGACCCTCGGGTGGCCGTTATCTCTACCTCGGAGAGGACTCACTTTATTGGATTAAGGGAGCTTAAGGCTAGTGATTTCTTCCTGTGGCGGAGAAAGCCATAAGTGGAAAGTCAGCTAGCAGATGTAGAGTCAGCTGTTTCAACTCTCCAACTTACACTTTTGCATTCAGTTGTGTTGCCGTCAATGTAGATCCTGAATATTTTACCACCGGCTGAAGGGAACTCGTCCACTTCATAAGTGGGCTAGCAGAGCCGAGCTGCTAAAGTTTCGGCCCCTTCAATGTATGATGACAAAGGCTTTCACGGCGACGGCAGCTCCATGGAGACGTCGACTCTGCTGGGGGTGCTTTGTGCTGACTAAGTATTGCCATATGTCCATCGTTATGGATACCAGTAGCAGGGTTCAAGTGTCACAGACTGGTTACTGGTGATAAGTGCGCCCTGTGCTTCCCCGTCTCATTGAGGCGACATTCTTTCCATGCATAACGGAGGCGGTGTTCATAACAGCTTTGAGTTGGCACTTTAAGAAAGATAAACTCTCAAAACAACTCAGGACAAACAGAAATGAGTAAATAAAAAAAAGTGACCTCAGAAAGTTTTTTTTTGTCTCATTTGTTGCTCTTTAGGTTTACATGCTGTAACACAGGTGAAATAAAATCGTCATTATTTCATCCGAGTCAATGATCTAATTTTAATGACTTAAAGCATGGAGGTTTCAGTCACTGCAACTTGACATTTAATTGATAAATTGTTATTTTTATACTCATGTTTTTAGATTTTGCTGACATGACAATACTTGGTAGTGCTTAAATTCTGAAGTGTTGAAATATTGCTACAATATTTCATGCAGTATTGTGTCTTTCAGATAGAGATTTAAAAAAACAGCAACAAAAGCAAAGTTGGTGGATTAGCAGTGCTGTCCCTTTGAAAAAAAGAAAAGAAAAGAAAGAATTGCTGGAGTAAAGCAGATATTTTTATACCAAATTATTTATCTGCAATCTTCATCTTGAGTCCATGACTTCAAGTAAGGACATTATAGTGGAGGCTGGAGATGAAACTACAAGGTATCTAACTCCTAAACTGCTTTTATTTTACATCCATATATTCAGATTCACATGATAGAACAGTAGGTTGTGTATAAATGGGACTGGGTTTCATCTGAAAGTCACATTGTTCATGTGTAGCCAGCCAAATGACCTTGAGTACCTCTAAATAAAACAAAATGTCACTTTTATACATTTCTGAATAATTCCAGCTATTCTGTGAAGAACTCAGAGGTTTGATGCAGATTATCAGAGAACAAACAGCATCACAAAAAACAAAGTCAGAGGTAAAATTATGCAGCACAACTTTAAAAATAGCATTAAAATAAAACCATCTAGTTGCCTCCTCAAATCTTCAAGGAAAATGTCTATTTGAAAAATGCAGAAGAAGCCCTGGTGTATAAGCCATGTAGAGGAAACAGTAAACATGTTGAGAATGTGATCTGGCTCAGCCAGACAAGCAAAAAAAATACTTTGTGCAGGTCTGTCTCTAAATAAAATAAAATGAAGTTGAAAAAGTTTAGGTAAAGTAAATACACTTTGAATATGATGAGCTGCAACAAAGAAAAAAAAAACACACATCCCCTTCCAAAAAGAAAAAAAAAAACAATTAGCCATCATTTTGTTCTTTAATTCATTAAGCCAATGTAGACAAATGAGTCGACACGACTGGCTTTGAAGCTTCACTCTGAGGGGGGGAAAAAAAAAAACATGAATAAAAGTGGCTTATGAAGACAAACACCTAAGCTGGTTGTAATCCAATTGAGACAGAAGCTGATGACACAGTTCTCCCCAGGATCAAATCATCCTCAGCTTCTTCCCTAAACCATTTATTCATAAGTTTCTGCTTGGACAAAAATACAACACCAACAACAGCAGAGAAAAGAAATGAAATAGTTTCAAATAGCGCACCTCTTTCCACTGTAGCTCCTTGATGCTCAGCTTCAAGGCTTCCAGGGAGGTTTTGGCTTTAGATGTGTCCACCGTCACAGGCCTCCTCTTTCTGGGGAGCTTGAATTCATCCTCGCAGCGTGTTTCCTGTGTGTCGCTGGATTCGTGGACGGCTACGTAGTTCCCGTTACTCTCTGCTGACTTGCCTTGCAGGATCTTCCCCGTCCCCTTGATGAGGAGGGTTTGCTCACAGATAGGACTGTTGATGTTTTTCACAGCGTGAGCTGGAAATCCCTGCAAGGGCTTCCCGCAAGGATTCTTGCGGCTTCTTTTCCCCTTCTGCTTGCAAATATTGGTGGACAGTGCATCCGTCCCCGGGGCGGTGGTGATGCAGCAGCCGGCGGGATCTGGTGAGGCGGAGGGAGAAGACACGGGCATCTCTTCCTCGGGATCCACTTCCTCCTTCTCTGCATCCTCGCCCAGTGATTTCATCTGCCCGAGCTGAACCTTGACATCTCCATAATGATCACTCATTATGGGAAACGCGATAACTCACGCCGCTGCAGTTCCGCGGAGCGCAGTAATCCGAAACCGGGGAGCCGATCAGAAACAATGTGGCCCGCATTGCTATCTTGACCGACCACAAAAAAAAAAAAAAAAAAAAAAAAAAAATATATTAACGCTATAAATTTTCGTTACCTACATCCGTGGGAAAAGCAGCAACGCGAGTTAGCTGGGATCATCTGCGGGTCACTTTTTATTAACGAGCGAAGAAGAACGGCATGTCTCTCTGCAGAGCTAATTTTGACCATATAAAAGCAGCAGGAGAAAAGCGGCGGCGGTGTCGGTCGGCACTTGTAGCCAGCACTGCTAGCTGCTGGGTCAGAGCTGACTAGAACGTTAGCTTATTAAACTTAATTTAGCTTACAGCGTTTCTAAGCCACAGGCGAAGCTATCCGACTCCACTCAAGGCAAACTTCACCTGTCCGGTACCGTTATGAAGCTCCCTAAACCAGCGGGCAAGTGTCACAATAATTTAACAGCGCTCTGCAGCGTGCGTATGACCGTCATGGTGTTGTCAGGCAGCAGACAGCGGAGCCGCCTGCCTGACATCCTGTGGCCCAGCCTCCATCTGGTTCTCATGACCACAGCTGATGCTGCGTTTTGGGTCACTCGGAAAATTTGCTTCTCCTACTGTGCCGGGTTTTTTTGTTTGTTTGTTTGTTTTTTTTAATAAACTTTATTTCACTAAAAAAAAATTACAACAAAATAAATACAACATAAAATGAATGTTGCTTTCTATTTCTATTTTTTCTGCCAATACATTAGTACATTACTACATCTTTTCAAACCTTTATTTGTTTTCTCTTAAGATGTTTTTTTTTTTACATCGTTTTACTTGCATTCAACCCATAAGAGTTAAAGATTGAACCAGAAAAGAAGCTTTTATTTATTACATGAATAGTCTTTTCTAATTTTTAAGTGATTTATCCATACTATGCTTACAGTAATAATTTTAATTTTGTATGACAATGAAAAAATTTACCTTCCTTGTATAAGAAAACTGTTTTTCTCTACAGAGGGTGCTGTTTCACCTTGCAAGGCTATTACACGCCCTGCTATTAAAACTAATCTTAAAACCAATTTTTATACGTCATCTGTTAACCTAAGAGAGTTAATTTGAACCGCTTTTTAAAATTATTATTATTAGTGTTTTAAATGTTTTGTGGTATGGTTTAACTACCCTTCACAAGATCACACACTTTATTAAACCAAAGTGTCACTACTATTGTGAACTTTATTTGAAAATTTGGTTTTTGATACCTGCACCCATTAAGCAATTTTTATGTTATTCTAAAAGTACTGGCATTCAATCTTGTTGTTCTCATAGAATCACCAAAGCATTGTTTAACTAAAACAGAGACATGGGGGAACTTTTTCTTTTGCATATCCTCACAATATAATTATTTAACCACTCTGGTTGGAAAAAGGACCCATTTTCATGTGAAACAGGTCATGTGGTGTGAACACGAAAATTACTGTAAGAGGGAACACAAAACCTACTGCAAGGGTCTAAAAACATTATTGCGAGATCACAACATTTATTGCAAAAGAGCACAAAGGCTATTGCGAGGGAACAAGAAAATTATTGAGATAAGGAATCCAAAACCTATTGCAAGGGAACCAAAAATTTATTGCGAGAGATTGCAACATTTATTGCAAGAGAATGAAAAACTTGTTGCAATAAAAAAAAAAACATTATTAAGACCAACATTTACTAAGGGAAAGCAAAACTATTGCAATGGAATAAAAAAAAAATATTGCAAGGAAGCGCATCATTTATTGCAAGGGAAGCTTTAATTTATCACTATGGTGATAAATTAATCCTATTAGAATTATATAGAATTTTTTTTTTTTTTTTTCCATTTCTTGATGATAAATGATAACGATCCCGAACAACATAAATCATTGAAGAAGGTCACTCTGATGCACATTTTTATTGTTTAAATTTTCAATTGCATTCGGCAGGTTTGGTGTCAGCACACTGCTCTTCTTCCTGCAGGACTCTCACAAATCCATCTTCTGGTAGATCACATGTTCTTCATTCCCGTTCATTTTAGCAAAGAGAAGAGTGAGCACTTTTTCTTTTTGCTCCCAAGTGAGATCAGATATGTAAACCTCCTTGCTGGGGAGATGGGGCAATTTTTCTGCTGCCTTCATGTCTGAATACACGGATTTGGTGCTTTTGGGACACTGATGGAAGGTGTGGATTGGGGGGAGCTTTAACCTCCCCGCCACGCCATCTCTAAATTTCTGACAGTCTTGATTTGCCTCCTTTACCTTCCTCTTTCTTTCCTCAGCTATCTCCTGTCGGACATTATCCAGGGCTTCGTAGAAAAACACCTCCATGTCTTTGCGTTTCTCCACAATGGTCCTCGCCAGCTTCTTCACTTGAGAGAGCTCCTTCTCTCGCATGGCGATAATTTTCTGTAGTTTGTCCAACTCCACCTGACTGGCCTGGATGGTGACTTGGTTTCTTTTCTCATTCTCTGTAGATTCTTTCTCCAAATCCAGGAAGGCTTGTTCCAGATAAGCAGCTTCGGCCGTGACTTCAGTAAGTAATTTTTGTAGACGCACAATGTCAGAACCATTCTTCTTTAATGCTGTCTTCAGAAGTTTTTTGTCCACCGCCAGTGAGAGTTTGTCCTTAGACATTGATTGAGCCAGTTGCCTCGCATCTTCTAAATTAGCCAAGGTACATGTGAGGCTTTTACTTAGCCAGTTATTCTTCCTGTGAACATCTTTCAATTCGTTTTCCGACTCGACAATGGTGTTTTTGAGATCAAGCATCAGCTTACTCATCTCCTCTTGGTTACGTATGTAGTTCCTTTCCCTCTCTGCTGTTTCGCTTTCTAAGCGTACATATTCCTCATCTTTTTTTCTTAGGTTTTCTCTGTATTCTTCCTTAGATACTTGTAATTGCTTCCTCATGTTAGCTATCTTTCTCTTTATCCGAATCTCGATGGCCTTTCTTTTTAAAATTTCTTCCTCAAACTCTTTGAAGGTTTGCTTCTTTTCATTTTCCCACTCACGACGTTCTTCAATTGCAAGCTCTTCTAGACTTTTGATCTGTTCCTCCAGGCTTTTGATCTTTTCCCCTTTAACTTTTAAATCTTTCTGCCAATAATCAGTGGTCCCAAATTCGTTAATCTCCGCCTGGTATAGGAGATGTCTTAGTTCCTCAGTCTCGGAAGCCAGTTTGTAGTGTTCCTTCTGGTGGTATGCTAAATCCTTCTCTGTTGCCTTTAGCTTCATCTCCCTACGAGAGGTGACTTCATCTACTTTGATTTTATGATCCTTTTTTTTCGGATTTTTGTCCATTCCCTGGCTTGCTGTTTTGGTCTCCATGACAGATCTGAAAGAATTCACCTATTCCTGCTGTTATTAAGAAAAAGTTAAATGTATTACTGCGATAGTGCACAGTAGCACTGTAACTGGTAAACCAATGTCTACCTGTAAGATAAATGTATGCTGAAGTCAGGATACCGACATGCAATTATCTGGGAAGTCATTAGGGACATCACCGTGATGTCACATGCTTCACCTTACCTGTGAGGTCACGCTGCAAATTCACTCAGATCGTGTTACATAGCAACTAAAGTTCTGCAACCTCTGAAGTTAGTTTTTTGTAAAAATTACTGGCAATCTTATTAGATCAATGCTTGCAAACATTCAAGAAAAAAAAATGAAAAAAAAGAGAACTAATTAGAATTTTTTTTCCCCCTGCAAATAATGAAAGTAAAAGCCTTCCCCGGATCACTGCCACTGTCATTAATACATTTTTAATTATAGTTCTTGCGCTTTTATTTTTTAAATAAACAAATAAAATAAAAATAGGCAGGGCATTAAGTGGCTCGGGGTCGGGAGTCAAATCGGGGACAACTGCGTTTTTGAGTGCACCCTTTGCAAAAGTGCAAAGGGTCCACCGCCAGTGAGAGTTTACCTTTGCACCTTACAGGGTGCACCCTACACTCAAAACACCCTCTGCAAAGGGCGTCACAATAGGAGCCATGTGGCACCCTATTGTTTGTTTATTTTAAATCTCTTTGCTTTTTTTCAACATTTTTGTTAATAACATCCTAATACTCTTTTATTCCAGTAAAAGCCATTTTTATTCTTTGGCTTTTAACCTCAGGGAGACTTAGTTTGAGCCTTTTTTTTATTATTAATATTAGTGTTGAAATTTTGCAGGTCTTATATAAAACATATATTTTTTTAATATATGTTTTTGTTTGCAGCCATGTGGTGCACTGTGTTTCATCTATGGTTGGTACTACATAAGTGAAGGTGGTATGACACAAAACTAGCCTGCAACAATGACTTTCCCTTTTGAAAGTCACAATGTTTACCAAAATAAAACTAAACTTTTATACATTCACACTTAAACCACCCCCGGCCCCTCCACAACCCCCATATATATATTCATATTCATATATAAGTAGATGTGTATAAAGGCTGGTATTCTGGAACTTTTAAAGGTCTTTCTGCTTCATCATGCTTGACTTCAATACCAACTCATTAATTGCAAGGGAACACAAAATTTATTGCGAGAGAATGCAAAGCCTATTGGGATAGAAAGGATAGAACAACGTTTTATTGTGAAGACACACAAAGTCTATTGCGGGAGAACAAAAAATTTATTGCGAGAGAACGCAACATTAATTCCGAAAGAACGCAACATTAATTGCGCGAGAACGCAAAGGCTGTTGTGAGGGAACACAACATTTTATTCCGAGGTGATGCAAATCTATTGAAACAAAAAATTTATTGCGACAGAAAGCAACTTTTACTGTTCGGGAACACAATGATTATTGTTTTTTGTCAGGGAACGCAGTAGGGGGCTCCATAAAACCCTACAATTTAAAAAAAAAAATTTATTGGTTTGCAAACATTAGTTCCTCACTATGATAAATCACAATTCTTATAATTTCTGTATTTCTCCTTTCCTAATATTAATAAATGACATAGTTATTGTCCATTCCTAAGAGCAGGAATAATTACACAAGTATTTTTTCAATGCATATATTTATTGATGAAACTGTTGACAGCACTCGGCGGCTCTGCGTCCTACAGAACTTTCATAAATCCTTCTTGTAGACCACGGCAGTGAAGCAAGCCTCCACTTTGGAAATCATAGTCGAGCCTCGTCATACTCGATTTTGATGCACGTTCTGCATTTCCGTTCATTTTAGCAAAGAGAAGAGTGAGCACTTTTTCTTTTTGCTCCCAAGTGAGATCAGACATGTAAACCTCTTTGCCAGGGCAATGGGGCCAATTTCCAGGCGCCTTCATGTCTGAGTAGACAGAATTGGTGCTGTTGGGACTTTGATCAACGGTGTGGATGAGGGGGAACTTTCCCTTTCCTTCTGTTCCGTCTCTAAATTTCTGACAGTCTTGATTTGCCTCCTTTACCTTCCTCTTTCTTTCCTCAGCTATCTCCTGTCGGACATTATCCAGGGCTTCGTGGAAAAACACCTCCATGTCTTTGCGTTTCTCCACAATGGTCCTCGCCAGCTTCTTCACTTGACAGAGCTCCTTCTCTCGCATGGCGATAATTTTCTGTAGTTTGTCCAACTCCACCTGACTGGCCTGGATGGTCATTTGGTTTCTTTTCTCATTCTCTGTAGTTTCTTCCCTCATGTGCTTGAGGGAATGCTCCAGACAGGCAGCTCTGGCTGTGACTTCAGCAATCATCTCTTCTTTACACTCCAGCTCACAAATGTTCGTCTGTAATGTTGATACCAGAAAGTTTCTGTCCACTGCCAGTGAGAGTTTTTCCTTAGACAGTCTTTGAGCCATTTGCTTCAGCTCATCTAAATTAATCAAGGCAAATTTTAGGTTTTTAATTAGCCACGTTTTCTCCCTATTAACATTGCTCAGTTCAATTTCCAACTTGACAATGGTGTTTTCTTGCTCAGCCTTCAACTGATCCATCTCCCTTTCTTTGCATATGAAGTTCCATTCTTTCTCCCTTGATTCCTTCAGTAAGACTGAATATTTTTCGTCTCTTATTTTTAGGTTTTCTCTGTATTCTTCTTTAGACACTTGCATTTGCTTTCTAATGTTAATAATTTTCTTCTGTACCCGAGCCTCGGTGGCTTTCCTTTTTAAAATGTCTTCCTCAAACTTTTCCAAATCTCGCTTCCTTTGCTTTTCCACCTCAAGTTTCCGCTGTGCTGCGGTCTCTTCTTGCTTTTTGATCTTTTCCCCCAGCACTTTGAGCTTCTCATCTTTATCTTTTAATTCTTTTAGCCAATAATCGGTGATGCCAATATTGCTCTTCTCCACCATGAATAGGGAGCCTTTTACTTGCTCAGTATCGCTGGCCCTCTTGTACAGTTCCTTCCGGTGGTAGGCTAACTCCTTCTCAGCTCTCTTCAGCTTCATCTCCCAAAGTTTAGTGCTAGTTTCATACATTTTGGCCATCTTCTTCTTTTCTTCTTCAAAGATAAGTATGTTGTCTTTCAAATTTTTCAGACCTTTTTTCTTCTTTCCTTTACTGGGCGCCATGGCAACGTTGAAAGAATTCCTCTTTTTCTGCCGTTCCTCAGAAAACGTTAAATGTACTATCAATCTGGCATTGAGGGGCAGCAGCAATGCGTGACTGCTAACAAATGTCTATTGCAATGGTCTGTGGCGTTGTTAGGGCCGTCACCGTGATGTCACGTTTCGCCTCACCGATTCTCGAGTACATTACATAGCAACTAAAGTTCTGCAATTTGTGAAAGAGCGTGTTGCTCTCTTTGTAAAATACCTGTTTAGTCTTATAATTCGATTCTTACAGGAAGAAAAATGAAAAGGAAGGAATATAAGAAATTCAAAGTAATACATTTGCATTTTCGACTGAAGTAAAAGCCTTCACTGCCACAGTCTCAAAGAATATATTTTTAATTTTAGTTATTCCACTTTTATTTTTCAGACTGTATCTTTTCGATCTTACTGAGACATAAGCATGTATGTAAGGATCTGTTTTAAAAATATGTAATGTAACACAGACTCTGATGATTACGTGATGATTAATAAATATGAAACTGAAAGGGGGGGGGGAAGTACTGCTACTGTTATAATAGTGTTATACTCATACAACATAAAACAGAATTTTATAGCTTACTTGGCTTTCTTTGCAAAAGTCAAGTATGGTTCTTAAATAAATTGCATATTTAGTTTTACGTGTATTTTTTGTATTTTATGCATATTTGTCTGCTGATGGAACAGAGGTGTTCTTTAAAAGTGCTTTTCAAATAAATACTGTACTGTGTTGCTGTTTTATTAATAAATAAACTGATTTTAATTTTTAATACTGATCTACCTAAATTTTTGACACCTTGGTGGAGGGTGTTTATTTTGTTCACTGTGTCAAGTCAGCAACCTTCCACATTAATTTTATTACTTTTTTAACGATTAAAATTAATGTTTTAATTGTAGAAAATGGGATTCATGTAGCTTTTAATTTTCTGCAAAACTGACCTTTTGTGTTTTCAGTCAACGCAAGACATGATGTGAAAAGTAACAAAAATCCAAGCAGGAAATTACACAGTCTGTGTGTACACTTTTAATTTAATTACTGAAATAAATAACATTTTTGGCTGCTTTTCTTTGTGTTTTTAGGAGCTGGAACAGAGTATAATAAAGGAATAAGATATTTACACACACAAAACACTACATCAGTGGTTCTCAAACCATTAAAGAACCAGCCACAAGATTAAAACATATAACAATATGTGCGCGAGATGCTATATTTTGATTCCCGTGACTAACAGAGATAATTCCCAGGCTTTTAGATTTACCTCACCTGCTGCTGTTTCCATCTTACATCACAACACAACTCTCGTGACCAAATTCTTTTTATTGTTTTCCTTTACAATTGCGTAAGTGATGGTGAAACAGAACAGTACTATTGAGGTTAACATAGAATCAAAGCATGCAGCTATTTCATAAATTAAAATTTAAAGGTATTTATTGCTAAGACTCATAAACAAGGCGTGGAATTTCTTCTTTGACCTCTGTTCTAAAAAAAATCACATTGTAAATACAGATATACCAGAGGTAATAGGAAACATATATGGTGTGAAGGCAACAATGAAGACAAAATAAAGAAACATAAATAGAACAGTATGACATGATTTGCAGTCTTACATTTCCTCATGGCCATAAACACATCATTATTATTATTATTATTATTATTATTATTTGGGGTTGTTTTAGCATCACAAAGACATAATTGTTATTTGTCTCTTGTAAGCTGCCTTTTCACCAGCAGTGATCAAGAAAATCATCATAGTGCTGCATAAGCATTTCATATGTGTGGCGGCACAATTAGTGAAGAGTTTGTATAGAAGAGGCCTAAGTTAGAAACCCAGAGCATTCCAGTCTCCAGTGTGGGATGAGAAAATAAATACACATTAATAAGTTTACTGTTTTGGTCTCCAGTCAATCATACAGGATTGAATGTGCAGTGGTGGAAGAATGTTCGTTTTTTTTGTTGTTGTTTGTTTTGTTTTGTGGCAGGAGACCTATACAACTCCGACATGTACTTCCTATAATCTTCCCTGTACTTCTACTTGTATTAACTGTAAAGAGCTTCACTTTAGTACTTTATGTTCTTTTTTAACAAATAAGAAAAGTAAAACAATGCATTGATAAATACTGTGCAAATCGATTAAAATAAACATTAAGGCAAACGTATATACAAAACTGTAGCCTAAATAAAAGAAACTATAAGAATCCAGGTAATATTTAAGTACAATTAAACATTTCCAGAACAGAAATGTGAATTTGTAATGAAACCATTCAGTTTCTAGAGTAAACATTTCTGTACAACATTTTGAAAAATCATAAAAAGGACTGATAATATATTATGTGTAATTTATAGTCCTCATAACTAGAAATGTCTTACTGACATACACTAACTACTAACACTAAGAATTTACAAAAATTTAACCATTAAATTTGTCATACTTAGTGTTATCCTACATTAAGTATTGTTAATAATTTCATTTGTACAATATGAGTTTGTCGCTGAGCGGTTAATCTGGACCGCCATATTTGAGGTTAAACCCTAGCTGAGAATTATCGTGTACATAAACATTTCTCACCATACATGAGCTGATGACATAAAACTGTATAAGTAGGTGCATTTCTCTGCAGTATGAACACAACTCAACAGCGAGGCTCATCTGTCTTTCCATATCTGAAGCTTTGTTTCCACAGAGCTAGTTTTCAGTGAAACTGCAACATTTTTGTGGCAATCCAGCTGCAAGTTTACACAACTCCAGTGATCGGAGTCTCTGACATCGGCAGTTTTTTAAACCAGGTGTCAGAGGGGAACTTGCGCTACCTAGCCTTTTCAGCTTAAGGCAACTTCTGATATGGATTAAATATGTGATACATGAGCACTTGGTTTATCGGAGATGGGTCACTGTTTTCTAAATGAGGTAGAAGGTAATGAGGTGTCAAAAGCGTGTGTGTGTGTGTGTGTGTGTGTGTGTGTGTGTGTGTGTGTGTGTGTGCGCGTGTTTTGACGACATGCTAAAATCACAGCGCCACATTGTGGCCTGGCATGACGACTACAGCTGATTCAAGGTTTCTATGCGGTCTCGTCGAAGTGTGGGACTTTTCCCTCGACATTACTCATCTAAATGTGGTCTTACAAAAGGAAATATTTAGTTTGCACCTTAAATTCCACATTTCTAATCCCAAATAGCTGAATTGTACAACGGCGACAAGTTTTGATGCTTATGAGTAAAGCAGATCCTTTCCCACAACATTGATTTTCTATTCCGTGTGGGTATTCATGTGCTTTTTGACATTAGATCTGAATCGAAACCTTTTACCGCAAACATCACAGCTAAAGGGCTTCTCTCCAGTGTGAATCCTCATGTGTTTCCTAAGGGTTGAGCTGTCGTTGAACATGGTACCGCAAAAATCGCAACCAAATGGTTTTTCTCCTGTGTGGATTCTGTTGTGCGAGCAAAGCCTCTCCTTTCGGTTGAACGCCTTCCCGCACACTTCGCAGATAAATGGTTTCTCTCCCGTGTGGATTCGTTTGTGTGTAGCAAGGTGCGCCTTTTGTTTGAACATTTTGCCACAGACGTCACACTCGAGGGATTTTTCCAGCGTGTGGATTCCCATGTGCCTATTGAGAACTACCTTTTGGTGGAATGTCTTACCACAGACCAAACAGCTGAATGGTTTGTCCACCGCGTGAATCCCCACATGTCTGTTCAAGGTCGACTTGCTGATGAACGATTTCCCGCAGATGTCGCAGTTGAATGACTTCTCTACGGTGTGGATTCTCTTGTGTTTATGGAGATTGGACTTTTCCGTGAATGTTATACCACACACATCACAGCTGAATGTTTTCTCTCTTGTGTGGACCAACATATGGCCGTTGAGGATAGACTTGTATATAAATGCTTTACCACAAACATCACAGCTGAACGGTTTCTCTCCTGTATGAATTCTCTTGTGTTTGTAAAGATTGGACTTTTGGATGAATGTTTTACCACAAACATCACAACCAAACGCTTTCTCTCCACTGTGGATGCTCATGTGTTTGCTAAGGGTTGACTTATCAATGTATGCTTTACCGCATATATCGCAGCTAAAAGCTTTCTCTCCTGTGTGGGTTCGCTTGTGTCTATAGAGATACGACCTTTGGTGGAAAGTTTTGCCACAAACATCGCAACCAAACGCTTTCTCCGAATCGATCGTCTCCGAATCTAAATTTGGCTTTACAATGCAACCCTTCTCAGTAACATTGAAGCTGAAATCACTTTTTTCTAAATGGCCTTTCATGTGTTTCTGAAAAGACTCCTGGTAGAGGAACTGTTTACGACAGATGGTACAGCTAAAAAATTTTCGGGGCGTGTTAAATTCTACTTCATTATTTTCCTCCAATTCTCGCGTGGTTTCTATCTGCCAGTCATCGTAACTGACATCAAAATCACTACTGCCGTTACATGGGCGATGCTCTTCGTCATTTACGTCGTTGAGAGGTTCTGGGTTCCTATGGTTTGTAGAGAAGCTCCACTCATCAGGAACTTCTTCTTTAACCACTAGCACCTTACGGACATCTGTAGGAAAGTGTAAAATACACATTTATATCAACAAGTAGCCTTTCTTACTGAATTTTTTGTAACATTCTTCGAATTCAGAAAGTTTATATACATTTTATCAGTATCAGTGACAATTGTCTATTAAACTGTGTGATTTGGTTTAAACCTTGTGGTTCTTTCCACAAAGCTCTGATAGGTTAACTGATACATTTATGCTAATTGAAGGCACATCTATTGATGAGGAGATATCGGTTTATGAAAAAAAAAAAAAAAAAACTGTAGCAAAATAAAAGTTACACTCATTACTATAGCATATGTTCTTACACAGAAAGTATAGAAACATGAACCGAAATGGAAACCCCCCCCAAAAAAAACAATACCATCAGTCCAGTACCAAAGCAGTGCTACACAGTTTTTATTCAGCTAAATGGAAACAGCTGAAACAGTACAAAAATCCTCATACCAGCTGTCAATGGACTGGCTGAAACTTCCTCCGTCTCCTGCTTTATGTAAAGTCCTGGTCCCTGATGTTTTATTCTGTAGTCCGATTCATTAGACGCTTCTTCTTTGACTACTTGCAGGTCATCTGCAAAAAAAACCCATTAAAACACACACAACTATAAGATTTTCCATGTGACTTTGTATTGCTCTTGTTTTGGCACTAAAGTTGCAGAACATGCTTAGTTTCCATTTGGGATCAATAAAGTATTTCTGAATCTGAGTGTGAATCTTTACTCATAAATTGTACACAATTTAAAAGTTAACATCATTATGTTTGTGTACTATTGTGTACCATTTTATTAAATTACTAGAGTTACTACAGAGTGGTGGACGCACAGATAAGAAAGAGTGGAAAGAAGAAAATAGACATGTCTTACAATATTATTGCCATCGCAATATTTACCAACATTATTCCCATCCCAAGATTTTCTAATATCGAGCAGCCCTACATGGGCCTGCAGAGGACAGCGAGAGGAGCTCAATCTTAACTCCCCAATTTGTTTAACATAAGAAGATCACATCAAACATGCTACCAGGCTATTCTCTAAAAATGGTTTCAAATGATATGTTGTTTTTTTAACGCCTGTGCATAAGAAAGGCGAGTTTGAGTTTTAGCATGAGCTGTGCAGATGATATCTGTGTGTAACACACCAAGGAGGTCTTATTGGTCGGGAGAGTAGATAACATTACAACAAGTGGATAATGCTAAATTCTTCATATTATCATAGCCATGTTGTTCTAATCAAAGTTGAAACAACCTTCCAATAGTGTAGCAGTTAAAATAATAATAACAATAAAAAAAAAAAACACTAAAGATTTTCTCCAAATTAAAAATCCATAATTGTTAAACAGATTACCAGTGGGCAGTGGACTGCTTGAGAGCTCCCCCTTTGTGCCATCCTCTGGACTGTGATAGATCAGACCACAGGACCACTCGTCCGGGTCTTCTGTTTTAACCACAAACAGCTGGTCGACATCTGCAGGGAAGATTCAAATAACATTAACTTCTTGCACAACTCTGACTCTATGATCCCACAAGTCACATGGGCAACATTACTTTAGTCAGACAATCCTTGATACTGGTGAATTCAATGAAAAACTGGTTACCAAGCCTCAATAACAACCATTAGTATCCAAAATCAACACATTTCTAATACTGCATTCACATAAAGAAATTAGCACCATAAAAAAGTGTTATGCTTAAATGACAAACTTATAAGTAGGTTACTAGTGGCGAGTGGACTGCTCTGCAATTCCTCTTCCTCCTCGTCCTTCGTGGTAAGTTCTGGGTCTTGCTGGTCCATAACAGAGCTTCTTTCATCAAGGCCTTATTGTTTTTTAGTTAAAACCAATCAATGGATGTCTACAGGAAAATAAACAGACAGATTTACTTAAAAAAAGAAAAGAAAAAGAAATGCATAGTATTATGGATCGCAGTAGTGATGTTTTCAACCCAGTAAACGGCTGCATGATATTAGGAAAACATGCAATTGTGTTGCTCCTGTTGCGTATTGAAATGATGATAGTGGTTGCAATTGAGCCACATCTTCCTCACTGATCTCTCTGAGATTTGGCATCTCGACCACTAACTTGTTTTGTGTCAAGGGCGGTCAACATATGAGTGCTAATTTATTCATATGCAATGCCTTAAATCTTCTGAACTCTTTATGAAGCTGTAAAAGTTGCTAGATGCATGTTTTCTAAGGTAAGAGCAACATAGAAAAAAAAAAAACAACCTTTTTCTATGTTGCTGTTTGTAGAACATACAAAGTTGGAACATACACTTCAAATTGACATTTGCTTCCAGGTGTTGTAATGCATTTTTAGAACAGATACAATGCACCAGTTTATGCACAATTTGCACTTAATGACATCTAATGATTTTTAATTTTCTAATAGCAAGCCAATAGCCAAGCAGATATATTATGCTTTGCGCGTATTAATAATGTCAAAAATACTTTAGTTTTACTTTCCTTTTCTACGAGGCATCAGCACCGTGACCTGCGCTCATGACAGTCTTGAATTATAATCATCTGTTTACATGTCATTAGCTGATCTTGCGACCAGTAGATCTAGCACACTGCTGTTCTATAGCCGAGTGCAAATTTTGTGCTGCTCCTTCATATTTCGGGTGCATCGTGTCGCTTATTTGGTCGTGTGTTGCTACCAGTAAGTTCTAATCACTGTAGAAAAAAAGCAACTGCACTTACCTGTATCATCTGTGCTGATGTCTTTGTTGTATGCTGTTGTTATTTAGGAGTCTGCCGAAGTCAGGGTCTCACCGAAGCCACAGTCGTGTTTGTGAAAACAAGCGTCCTTCTCCGAGAATTTCCATATAATGGAGGTGGTCAAAAGAGTCTGCGAAAAGAAAAACAGAAATAGCTCTACACTATTTACTTAGCCCAGTATTCGTTTTCTTCTCGCTCAGCGTTATTACACTTAATGAAAGGGCGCCGCCATGAAAAAAAATTCCATCGTGTGCGATGTCTCGCGATATTTTGGGGATCATATGTCAACAGGGGCGCCATCTTATGAGTGGCTTTCATCTTACACCAAGATATGCAGTATAGTTCTGTTCAATATTTTGAGTATTTTTAACCAAATAATAAGTTTTTGACGCTTGCTAACCAATTACTGCACTTTTTCAAAGAAGGATCTGTTATAGGTAATAAAAGGTAGATTACAATCCCACCTAAGGTTACCAACAAGCTGTTCTGGGAGCGTCCTGGAGAGCCCTGTTTAATTATTTTACCAGTTATAATTGTACAATTATGAATTATTAATTTGTTACAATGCCAAATCCTAATAAACAAACAAACCTTTCTCAATAAGGGCCAAATCAAGCATGATTTAAAAAAATATATAGTTTACTCTTTTTGCACATATATTTACCAAGTTAACTAGATCTGTATAGATGCCTTTCCCATTATAACACATTACAGAAATACACCTAACATTAAAATTGTCTCCAAACTGAGCCCTTTTATCTCATTATGATCTTCATGTGGGAAAGCAGTTTGAAAGGCATAGCAATTTAAAAGACATCTACTGGATCTTTGTGAGCATAACAGACTTTGGTAGACATATTCCTATCAGTTTAGTTTAGCTTAATGGATGCTTCGGTAGTATAAAAGGGCTGAAAATGTGGTTTGCCAAATTGCTGACCAGAAAATTGCATGGGTAAGGAACTGAGATGCAGGAAGCCACAGAGTCAAACATTACTTCTCAAAAGCTGTTATAAGCCATGTGACAGTCCTTGTTCACCATAACACACACACGCGCACACACACACACACACACACACACACACACACAAGTAGGCCTGTGTGGGAGTGCACATCCCACTTCCAGCACCCTTTTTTTTTTTTTTTTTTTGAGCCAGATGCCCTCGCAGCATTGCAATATATGTGCTGATTGCTCATTTCCTTATATATTTGTAACATAAAGTAATATTTGTAAAATAAAATGATGTGGCACTGTCACATCCCATCTTTTGGTCTTTCTCTGTGAGAATTAGGAGCCAATCATCTGGTGCTACAGGTCAACTCCTCCGTCAAAGTGGTTGTGGTCATTTACAGATGATGGTACTTCAGCTGTCCTTTATCTCCCACCAGCCATGCACTCTCTTTTTACAGGTTTTCCTGTGAAGGCAATGTGTAGAGTGGGGCACACATCCATCCATTTCATGAAAATAAGAGGTTGTTCTCTCTGGTTGCCCATTGTGGGGTTTTTTTCTTTTTTTCTCAGGGGATTGGTTTTAGTTTGTACATGTCAGTTTTTCTCTGTGTCACCTTCATCCAGTTCAAGTATGTCTTAGATTTCTTCTACAACCCTAAGTATTTATTTGTAAATAAAACCATAAAGACTGTGTTCATTAGCTGTGATGCTAATGTGTTTATTAGCATCACATTTATATCTCGGTTCCATTTTCAAGACTATTTGTTTGTTAGACACATGTCATGGTCTGGTCACTCATCCAACAAAAAGGATGAATTTGATTCAGTTGTTACTAAGGTAAATACCATAGGTTTGAAACCTAATCTGCTTACTTGTACTGTTCACACAGTACAGATTAAATCTATTTAATCTAATATGAATACAAGAGGTGTGGGAATCATAAACATTTTGTTTGAATTAAAAACTAACGGTGCACCCACTTATCAGCCAGTGATCAAAATAGGGCAGCTTGTTCCTGGACCTGCTCTGAATGTGTGCAGAACAGCTGGGCTCAAGACAAAATAAATTATTTTTATTTTCTTCTTCCTGTTCTTGGTTTAGGCATCTTTAAATCCATCACACTGGCAGTTTATAGTGAATCTAAAGTAAGAGTGACACAAATTAAAGGCTTTGCTGCACACCTAACCCTAAACGTCACTAATCCAGCTCGAACTTTTGATACTACTTCACACGCATCAAACAAATGGGGATGGCAATGGATAAAACCAACGGCTAACATCAAGATGCTGAAGTAGCCTTTCGATTAAAAAATTGTAAACTATGCTTAAATACTAGGACTGTACTAGGAAACCAACAAATTTAAATTAACTCTGCCATTTCTGATAATATTGGTAAAAACATGAGTTGTCAGAAGTTTAATAAGTACAAAAAAATGTTGTGTCTGTAAAAGTAGTTTAACCAAGAATATTATTTGAACCTGCAAATCTTGACTAGATGGATACCCAGTTGGATATCCCTTCGTCTTACAAACTTTCAATTTCCATGGGAACAAAGTGTCAGAAACATGTCTTCCAATAAAAAACTTTATTTCTCTTAAAAACAACACCATCATATGGAAACAAATCTTCAATTAATGAAACAATAAATGAAACAATAAATTAACTTTGAACAACAAAACAGATTAAATATCTGCAACAAACATGAACTGTGCAGAACATTTTCGGAGAACTTTGAGCGACAGTGCACACACGCGGCTCAGTTGTTCCTGTCTGACTGCTGTTCACGATGTGACTGGCTTTGATTTCAAGCCTTTATCAGTCTTAATGGAAATATGTCGTTATCCGCTTCGTGTAAAGCCGAATACCATCCTACGAAAAACTTGGCTTCTAGTTTCGCACAGGGATTGATGGACCTTGAAGGGAGCCAGAAAGCAGCAAAGAGTTTAAAATCATACCAAGTGATCAAGAGTTGTCAAACGTACGTTTTAAGCCTGATGCGTAAAAGAATCCAGACTGAATCTTACTCTTAATCTCCTTGAAAATGGAAACGTTGCGCAATATGCATATGCTTTTAAGCCCCTTATGCTAGCTAAATGAGCTAGCATAAGGGGCTAACATTCTGGCAACAAACAAGCAATTTGTAACTACTTAAAACAACTGATGCAAAGTGAAACATTGTCAAGCACAGATTGATGAACTGTTCACCACTTGTTGCCTCAGGGGTAGTGCAGAATAATCCTACAGCAACATTTGCAACCAGGAACTATTGTGTTACTCGTTTATTATTCAACTGCAAAATTCATAAACTTGCAGTTTAGTTTATAGCAGGGATTGGCAGTCAAACAGGCAGGCTAGGTGTATGGAAGCAAGACTAACTGTCCTGCTAAAACAAGTCCAGTCTAAGTGTTAATAGAATTTGCTCCAAGCTGTGCCTCTAATGACAAGCTTGAAATTCACTGCCATTATATTTTAAATGATATAAATTTTCTTAAGTTATTTCTTACTTTTTGAATTTTTACAAAAAGTTCTAAAAGCAAATTAACTGACATATAACAGAAAAAAAACAACAAAACAAACCTTTTAATCTTTTTTACCTTATGTGAGCTTCAACTGCCCTGATCGTGGACAGTGTTTTCACCAGCTGCAACAACACAACACAATTAAAAATGTGCATACTTTTCCAGAACTGAAAACAGTGAATTGAAGTGAATTGAAAACAGCTTACAATCAGGATACCACTCTCAACCTGGGTTTTACTTTTCCAGTTGTACCTGATGAGCCACAAAACATAACAGAACAGAAAGCAGTAAGCATCAGTGGCAAGATGCTGTTAAGACAATAAAAAGAAACCAAAGAAAATACAACGATAAACCATTTTGAGCTAAAATATCTGAAAAGTGTGGTGTGCATTTGTTCTGATTCTCCTGCATCAGTACTATACATGCTGATCTCTGAATTGTTTTCCCTCAATTCCTTTTTGCAAAATACCCAAAGTTCCTTCAGATTAGATAAGTTTTGAAGTCGAACCACATACATCTGGATTTAGGGGTGGACTTTGACAGGGCCTTCTAAGGAGGCTTATATAAAAAATCAGAAGTGTTCAAAGTTATTTTAATTTTATATAATTTAGAGTTAAAAACATCTAGCCACTTTGTTTCAAAAGCAGACTTTCTTGCACCCAAAGGGTTTGATCAGAGCGTTACAGCATAAAAGACAAATATCCCTGATTTCTGACCAGTTGTATGGAAACTTCTGAATTCAAAGAAAGTTACAAAAGAAATCTCTAAAAAATGTTCTCGCTAAATTTTCTGACATTTGTCGAATGGGGATAATTTTGGTAATTCCAACTAACCTAAAACAGGAGAAGTTTTAGGTCTGATTTAACTTCAGACAATGAAGAAAAAATGTATATATGTAAATATCTGATTTCAACTGTACATAGTGTTTATTTCAGTCGAAGCCTGTTTGTCTGAAAGCATGGTACCTGTGTTCTCAGGTTCTATTGAAAACCTACGTTGAGTTAATAACTAAAACGCAGTCTTCAGCTTTTTCTTTAGACTTCCTTTCTTTTTTGTGGTTACCCATAAACAGGGACGTTAACTCATCCATATAAATAACATGACCACATTGGGGAGCTAACAGCTTACTCCTGGGGAAAACCAATTAGAACTTTAGTGATTGTGTGCAAGGAAGAAGGAAACATCTTCTTCTCCGGCTCGTGTGGGATTTACATTGCTGTGGTCCCGGGGAGGATGTTCACTCTGGCTGCCAGGTTTCTTTCCATTACAGATCTGACAAAGAAAAAAGGCAGAGAGAAAAACAGTTGGCAGATATAAAGAGAGGTAAAAAGAAGGCATAAAAATCAAATGAAAAATCTTTTTTTTTTCTCTTTACAACAAAATTTAGACTGATAAAGACACAGGTGTTTTGTTCAGCTCAGTCTGAGTTTATGTACTCAGTTCTTTGTCATAAGTTCTTTTGGCAGAAATAACTGCATTGAGGCAGCATGACAAGGAGATAATCGGTTTGTTGCCCTGCTGTGGAGTTGCTGTAACGGTGAAACTTCAGCTCATAAGTGATTCCCATCTTCACACTCTTTGGATTCTTTAAGGAGCTGAGATCTGGTGAGTTTGCTAGAGCATCGAGCTCATTAATACCACAGTCCATAAAGCAGGAACTGGTACTTTTGGCAGTGGAAGCTGACGCAAAATTCGATTAGTTAATTAAACTGGCACCTAACTAAACTTCCTAGTTTTCTGGTAGGAAACTGAAAAACACAACGGACCAACACAAATGGCATGACTTTTGAATCAAAATTGACTGGAACCAGAACAGTAAATGTCAGCAAAGCTGATATTTTCCTTCAAGTCAATGTACTGATAATATAGTTAAATATAGCGCTAAGAAATCACCCAGCTTGTTTGGTAACGACCTTTTTGTGACTTACTGTACTTTTGGACACATTTTTAATGACTATCTGCAGGACACCTGTCAAGTGAGTGCTACCACATGATTTTGTTGGACATAATCTAACATTTCTGCATTAAACATTCGATTTTGTGTTTTTGTTTTTTTTTTTGTAAAAATTTGAGAAAATGAATCAATAAAGTCTATTAGTCTTCAGTTAAGTCACGTTATTACATTAAGAGAAAGAACCCTGTGCCTATAATTTCACTAAAAACAACAAGAGAATAAATACAACTCTCGAGTTAGTGGTTCAACATTATTTTGGTCAAAGTTGAACTAAGATGATTTAACTTTGTATTGGTTACATCACTTTGACTAAATTACAGATTTAATCAGAGAAAAAAATCTTCTAAGACCCACTGACATGACACAAATATTTTCACAATTTTTCAGAAATACTTAAATCCAAAAACTGTTACAATAAAGTCTGACACAATGTTATTCTAACGTAAATCTCTCCAACTCTAGGCTATATATATATATATATATATATATATATATATATAAAAATGCCATAATATTAGCTGTACCTGCCAATATCCTGTGCTGCCTGCTCATTGGGACAGCTGATGAGAAGGACAGAATCATATGTCGAACCATAGTTTCCTGTGAAAGCTGCGTGAAGAACATCCACGAAGGACCTCACATCAGGATACATGGAAATGGACAGGATCATCCACTAGAGAGGGTGAGACGTGCATAAGAAGAACGTTTCATACGGATTGTGTCTCTTTTGTGTTGGTAGTCTGAATGGCGATTAAAGGGCCGTTTTCATGTGCAGTTCCATCTCAGCCTCACACAAACAAAAAACATGCAGAGAATAAATCGATTTTCTTTTCTTTTCTGTTTTTGCACCAAAGAGTTTATAATAAACACGTTTTCACTGAGGCTCTTTAAATGTGTATATATTTGAAATGTTAAATTGACATCTGTGACAGTATACAAAATAGACCAGAAAATATTACAGTAACCATATTGCGCAGGAACGCAAAGGTTTCATGACGTAATGCAAAAGAAAAAAAAAGTTCCCCATGTCCTCTGGGGGGCTCCGTAGTTTCAGCCGTTTTTTTTGTTTCACCATTTTCTTTGTTTACTCAAACATTCGAAAGCATCAGGGGTGTCAAACTCATTTTGGTTTAGGGGCCGCATACAGCTTAATCTGATCTGCAGGGGGCCACACAAGTAAACTCATTGCAAGATTAAATAGAACCAATAAAAGTGGACTTGTTGTTGATTTTTATATTAAACGAATTTCACTTTTACAAAATATATTATGAATAATCTCAGTTTTTAAGAAAGGTATCTGCAATTTCAACAATACTTTTACTCAGTTAAGCATTTATTTAAGTGCATTATGCATAATAAGTGATCTCAGTGATTGTACAATGCTGCAAAACATTTATTCACAGTTTTTGGAACTTAAAAACACTATCCTGCATCACAAAATACAACAGACAGAAACTAAGAAAAGATTTAAAATCAATTTTCAACATCTGGGAAGCAATTTGAACAAATTATCTGGCTTCCCACATTTGAAAACTTAAGTGTCAGCTGTTTTAAACAGACATTTGATTAAGTACATTTGTTGATGCATAAAATGCATACATATAGAAAAACTTGCATACATAACATGTATGTATGTTAGCATGCACGAGAAATATGAGGTTGCCAGGGCCAAAATAAAAAGCTGGTAAAGCATAGAATCGAACTTGTTTACAGAACCTGAAGCTCAGTGCTGCCATCTGCTGTTAGTTCCGCTGCAGTGTTGCATCATGTTGTGTGCTCTGAATAAAACACAGCGCCCCTCGTGGACAGTATAGGAACTGCAGATTTTCAATTAAACGAAGTATATGTTTTTTCATGAATAATGATAATGCATTTAGCCCCCGGGCCGGACTAAATCGTTCGGCGGGCCGGTTCCGGCCCGCGGGCCGTACGTTTGACACCCCTGATAGGTGGATTAGCCCTTTCAAATCGGGAGCTGTAATCGTGAACCAATTTCAGCTTCCTACATAACTGTAGAAGGTACAGACATATTGCAGTTCTTAGAGTAACTTCTCTCTCTCTGAACACCTATCAGTCCTCTTACCAAAGTTGCCTCCATCACCATCAAGCGGGCTGTTCGGTTCAGAAAAGCCCGTCTGTGCCAGCGCTGTAGCCGGGGCAATCTGTGCCACCACCACAGCACCAACTCCATCGTAACTGCAGTAAAAGTCTATCGACACAGCGCTGATGACAGGTAGTTACCATAGTGAAGGTGTTCCGTCGGTTTGTTTGCTCGTTTTCCGTGGTACGCATGCTCAATGACCTGGAGTGGTGACCCCCGATATTGTGCCGAACCGTCAGAACAACGACTAAAGCGTAATAAATATCCCACGTATTGGTCGCGGTACACTTCCTGTAACAGTAGTGCAAGCCAACAATATTGCCTATAATACGAGTGACAGCCTTGATTATAATGGTTTTGGTGTGTTTATGACTAATACTTCCCTGCCTGTGACGTCTACAAGATGTCGTTCATTCTATAATTTCTGCGTGAAGTACACAGGTTTTACAAGAGTTAGATATCATGAATTAAATAATAACAATATTGTATCCAGAGCAGAACTGAATATCATGTTGTATAAACACACAAATAACTATATTAAACAATAGTATAATATTATAGCAATTACATACTACTAGTAATTATGTACTACTAGAAAAACTCAGGCACCTACAGTTTATCATACTGCAAATGAATCACAGGAAACCCATTATTTAGCTACAAAAGTATAAGAAACACGTTTAAAGTACATGCTCCATTATTGTTTTAATACAAAACAAAATGGCTTATATATAATATTTTTATATTTATCACATGCTGTAGCTCCAGTGCAAAACTAAAAACCTACCAAAGCATTAAATAAAACCCAAACTGTACTGTATTATATCACAGTGTTGTAGTATCAGCCTTCTTTCTTTCAATATTTCTTTTACAGTATTTTACGTTGCTGTACTAGTTGACTACAACGGAACGCAGTGCAAAATCTGTCAGCGCTGTTAGACCAACACAATGCTACAATGTAGAATAACCTTGTCTGTACCCGAGAGTTTAGAGACTGCCAGACAATGACTCACCACTCTGGTTACCTGCCTGGTGAAGAATACTGGAGAAGGGAAAGTAATTTCCCAGAACTAGAACCGGTAAATATCACAGATATCTGAGACAGAGTGTCTGTAGCAGGCTCTGCTGAAAAAAAAAAAAAAAAAAGCTGTCTGCTTTCAAAGCATGTCTGGGGGGCGGGGAGTACCTTGCTACTAAAAGATGGCACCCACCTACAGTGGTTGACTCAGGGCCACAGAGAGCGGATTATGAAGGCCACCAAGAAAGGGACAATTTCACCCAACAACTAAACATACTTACATGTACGCAGGAGAAACATTCCTGCCAATTGTCCTAGAGGCCAAAGTTAATAGATACATGCCGATGTTAGCAGAGCTGAGACAGTAAAACCATAAATCTGTGCAAACTTAGATGTACTTAAGCCAAATAATTCTGTATTCACACATTCTGCAGTGCTCAAAACGTACAAATCCAACGGGATACTGAGAACCTTCATCCAAAACTCCACGAGAATGTGGAAGGCAACTGGAAATGCCTTCAGCGTGTATTAGCAACTCATGCTAGTTATCGTCAGTCAACCTCTCTGTTCATGCATTCATCCATCTATCCAAGATTAGGTTGCTGGGTTAACAGGCACAAGAGGAGAACCAGACATCCTGTAACCCAGTGACACTCCATCTCATTTTGGGGAGATCTAAGGCCTTTCCAGGACAGAATGGGTGTGCATATATTCGTTCAGGTAAATTCTCAAAACTTTAACTTTGGTCTCGTCATACTAAATCACCTTCATTTGCATGTAGTTCTTACCAAATACTGAAAATTCTGCATCTAAAATCTAAAGTAAACAATCAGGGGTTGAACTATCAAAGTGTTTGTATTTTATCTCTTAAGTACCGACTTTATTGCTACAATATGACAAAACAGACCACAAAGGTTCGCATGATCAGAAACGTTGTTGTGCACAAGTTGTCCACATGGGGGAGCTGTGGCCTCATGGATCAATCTTTAACCCCATCTGTTCAATCCACTGAGTGTTCATAAAACATGTGTAAAACTCCTATAAACTGAAATGATGCAACTGCTCTAACACCGTCTGTAAGCTGACAGTGGGGGGCGCCACTGAAATCCCAGCCTGAGAATGAACCAATTTATTTCCCCGGCTCTCGCAGGCTTTATTTGAGAGCCCATCAGTGAGCTCTTTCCCCCCAACCCCCCAAAAAGAGCCACTTAAGCCACTGCTCCCCAACATGAAAGAAGGCAACCAAAATAGAGTGATAGGAAGAAAGCCGAGAGGAGAGGCGTTTGATCTGCTTGTTCTGGGACATCACACTGAGGAGTTGACTCCCCCTGAGGAGTACTGAGGCCTGTTTGTCCCTCAGAAGTCTAAAGTGAAAAATAAGATTATTTTTATTTATGTCCATGCTTCTTGTCAGCTTCCGCATAATGAGGCCACAAGGTCTATTAGCGCAGGAGGAGAAAATGGGAACTGAGACGAGACGCGGAGGACTCTCATAAGTTTTACCCCGTCTAATTGCCATTAAACCGCGATCGCCTCTTGGCGGGATCAATAAACTTGTTTGTTTTTTTTTTGTTTTGTTTTTTTTCGCGAAGTAAAACACGTAAAAAGAATTTAGACGAACAGAGGGGACAAGGCAAACACCTCCAGTGAGGTGAGCAAACTCCTGAAAGAAAAAAAAGATAAAATTGGGAGTTCAGAAGGACTACTTTCTCTGTTGTCTTCTGCGTTGTGTGGTAGCGTTGTCGAATACAAGGTAGAAAAAAGGTAAAGTAATAAACTGGACAGAAGAAAAGGTCAGACAATTCCTTATACCGGCACTTTCAAGGCTGTGATTACCAAGACGGATCCTCCCAAAGAGGTTAATTAAAAACGTCAAGGGGGCCGAGGAGGGAAGTGTCTACATCACTGCAGAGACCCACGGTGACCCCTCCATCCTCTCGGACAGACACATCCATCCGTCATGGCCGATTCCTTCGGCTGTCGAGCATCTGCTGCGAGCCACCGCAGAGATCCCAGAGTAGCTAAAAGACACCGAAGTGTATGTAGCTAGGCCACAATTCTGACAGGCAGCTGGGAAAAGAAGGAGAAGAAGATCAAAATAGCACTGAGATGTCTTTGGCTGAATTTGCTCAGGTAACAAAACCTCTCCCCTCTTAACGGTACGACAGTCACCGTAATGTCGTTATCTTTCTTTCTTCTTTTTTGTTGGCTTAATAGTTTTGTTTTCTTTTGCTACCCAAGCAAACAAAGATGTTTTCTTTTTTTTCAGACACAAAACTGTCAGATTGCTTAATCCTCAGATGATTGCAAAAGCAGATGGTTTGTTTGTTTGGAGCCATAAGTGCAAGATCCAATCTGGCAATTAAATAAGTACGCTGCAGAGAAATGCAAACGCACCGATGACCTCTGAACTTTCATCGTATTTTATCACGTCACACTTTAATGTCATCTTTTGGGCTTTTATGTGAAAGTACTCACAAATAAAAATCAGGAAATGATCAAAGACAAAAACATAAATAAACAGTGTCCACGGTGTAACCTAGCGTTTCATTTTGGTAACAGTGGTAGCACGGATAACACTCACTAGCAGGATGCGCAGCGACAGAGTCAGAAAGCATCTTGGGTTTTAAAAGCATGTGCCCGGCTCAACATAGACACGGGGGAATAATTACCACCAGCTGTTTATTAGCCTTGCAAAAACGACTAAAAAGTAACAATTTCGAGGCCAAACTTTGAGGTTAGAGCTCCATTGAGAATCTATTTCCTCTACAGACTCCTTTGGTGCTGTCAGTTGTTGAAAACAGGAAGATTAATCCTGCAGACCGTCTACTGTCTAAAATAAGAATCGCCTCAAGCAGGGATAGAAGTCAAAGGAACATTCTTCACATCTACATGTTCACAAGGCAGCTGGTGCAAACCGGTTTAACTGTGGCCTAAAAACGCACATGACCCTCTGAAACACGGTGGTGGGAGCATCATGATGTGGGGACAGACTGGTCGCTGTGACTATGTTTGCGTAGTTCTTATCAGCATTTAAATACTCTTCTCATGTATTTTTCTGTCTTTTATACGACACAAGTTGTTTCTAGATGTGTTTCGTCAAAAAATAAGAAGTGACCTAAGAGTTAAGTGGAGCTTTTTAGTCATACTGAAATCTGGGGAATCCTGGAAGACGGCAGCAAACGATTTGAGATTGAAGAGCTTCATCTTCTAGCAGGGCAGTGAATCTAAACGTACAGCACGGTCAAAGGATTCAAGCCTGTTTATGTTTTACAACGTCCCAGTCAAAGTCCAAACCCAAATCCAATGAGAATATGTTGCAAGATTTGTAAACAGGTGGATACAGATGCTCTACGTCCAATCTGACTGAGCTGGAGTTTGGAAGGAAGAATTGAGAAAAAAAAATATTGAATTGAATCTCTACACGTGCAAAGCTGGGATAAATGCTCTCTAAAAGACTTTGTTCTGTAACTGGTACTACGAAGGATTGACTTAGATACGAATAGATTTACTTTTTAGTTTTTCCACTTTACAATTGTTCTCCAGTTTTTCTCTATCACAAGAAATTAAAGGCGCACGCACTGAAGTCTGCTGTTGTACTCTTTCAAAGGGATATCACTATTCTGTGAGGCTGCATGCTTTGCACAAGGAAAATAAGGAATGAGATAAGAGGAGAGAAGTTGAGGATTATGATTGAGTTTGAGAGAGGACAAAGAGCCTTGAGCGCTCTTCCAGAAAAGGAGTTGAAACATTTCCATAAATATGTTCACCCGCAGCAGTGCGAGTCTGAAATCATCTCAGCCTTGATTGGGTGAGAGGAAGAAACTTATCCTCAGAGCGGGGTCCACCTCCGGTGCTTCCTCATTACGCTTTCCTCACCGAGGCGTCTGCAGCATAACCATTCCTTGTGCTGACACAGGTAGAATGAGCTCATTCCCTCTCAATTCACAAGCTGAGTGCACCAAAATTCAGCGAGGGAGAGGCATAATAAGTCCAGACTCCAAGTTAGAGTGCCTGGAGGCAATAACGTGGAGGGCGAACGGTGCAGACTTAATGGAAGCTGTGTGTGCATGTCTGAATAGGAGGTTAGATTTAAAGGAAAAACAAAAAAGGACAAGAAAAAGAAGGCATCCAAATCCTGTCTCTGAAAATGCACAAATATTACTTCTATTGATTAAAAACAACAGTTGGAGTGACGGATGAGGGTTGAATTTAAACACAGGAACCATTTTGTCTGGAGAGGAATTCAAATGACTGGAAAAAAAGAAAGAAAAGAAAAAGAAAACTCCAGGTGAGTTCATGGCCAGAGTTACAATTGTTAACAACATACTGTGGAGAGAAAAATAATAATTAAAAAAAAAAAACATGTTCATACAAAAAATCTCTAGTTGTGCAATAAGAACTGTTTAATACAAGGAAAAAAAAATCCAGAAAATAGTACAGACGCAAGGTTATTGAGAGATAAAAACAGGATGAAAATCAATAGTCACTGACGTGCTGTCCATCGCACATCACAGTTGGAATGCGTGTGTGTGTGGGTGTGTGTGGATGTGTGTATATGTAGTTTGAAAGCTGCAATATGGAAATGCAAAAACACCATTAAAAAGGGCACCTATAAGCATGCTGAGGGCAATCTTTTACGTAGAGCCCAGCCAACCAACCAACTGCCTCTGCTCCTATTTATCCTATTTCTGAGTCACCCTCTAAAACCTGCAAACGCCTCATTTAATTTCTTTCCCAACCTCCTCAACCTCTGTGGTTTGAAAGCTGTGGGTTTATTCCAGTGTTTACTATCGCTTCTTATTGCAGCATCCTCTCTCTCTCTTTCTCTCTCTCTCTCTCTCTCCAGCTTGGTTTATTAGTCAGACTGCCACTCAGCTTATAGTTTCTAATTGTTGTGAGCAATTAGCGGCGACTGTTTCCACTGTATGGGATCCAGAGGAGGGCGAGGTCCTTTTTTTTTTTTTTTTTTTTTTTTTTGCAGGAGAAGCAGAACAGGTAGGGTCAGGAACAAAACAAAACAGAAGGACGGAATATGAATATGGCAGACTGAAGAGGGATGGACAGAGGAAGGAGCACTTTTGTGTGGAATGAATAGGTTGGCTGGTGGAACATGGTGATAAGGAATTGTCCGGCGTGAGGCTGTGCTGCCATAGCTTGCTCATGTCTGTTATCGATGCTGAGCGACCCGCTGCAAGCACAGTTGGGCTGACTCATTAGGAAGCGGTCTGGAAGAGAATCTTGGGCAACAACCGGAGCATTGTATCGATTCAGCAGCTGCCGCTGTCTCTTTTTGGTTGCTTTTTTTTTAGTCATTCAATAAGCAAAAACCATAAAAAAGAATTATGTCAGTTTCTAATCAAAGCCTATTCTTTCTGCTTTGCCTCGGCAGAAGTGCGGCCAAGATGACCTGATCAAATTGTTGGGGGGTTTAGATTATGGGTTGTCACATGCTTCCCGGCTGCAGCTCTTACTCACACAGACGGCGTTGCTTTCACACACCTGATCATCCTAACATCTTAGTCAACAAACTGTAGAACAGCTACCACTGGTGGAAGTGTTGGTGTTAATTATGTGCAAGGTACAGCTAACTGCTAAGGAGTGTTTGAAAAATCTACCAACAAACATCGATGTTTGCACTAATGAGCAAAATTATAAACCACCCCTAAATGAATCAGTCTTTTCTTTATAGATTTATTGAAATTTCATGGACGTTGCAGATGCTGCTACCAGCATTTTTCATAGGAGTGTTGCGTTCAAGGTGCCAGTTTTCTGCTGGAAGTTCAGTTTCGCTCTCATCTGTCCAGACCGCCTTGTTTGCCATGCATGCCGTGTCCTCCACAAGGTTTGGTGCGAATAGAGTTTTAGCTCTTTTTTTTTTTTTTTTTTTTTTTACAATTCAATTCAACATTTGTATGACTAATAGTTATCTTGTCAATGGATACTTCTGGGTGAGTCCCTGTTTAAATCATTACCGCCTGAATTCATTTACAATTTTATTAAAGAATATGACCTTCAGCATGCACTGAGGCGTTCAGTTGACTGTGAAGCGGCCAGGCTGAGAGTCAGCTCCTCAGCACTCGATAAAGATGAACTACTCCCTCACAGTGGCGTAACCAAAGGGGGGGTAAGTGGGGATCTCCACTGGAAAAATGCTGACCAACCCACTGCCCTCCCTCCCCCAAAGAGAATTATGTTCACTTCATATAGAGTCATCTTCTGCAATCAAGACATGCGCTGAATTTTTAATTTTATTGTTTATTTTTTAATATATCATTTGTTTATTCATTATTAGGCCCTAGTAGATATCACACTGTGCAAAACAATGGCTAGTGTCCATTAATTTGGTTTTGTGCATCTGCAAAGTAGAGTCATTAGCAGGAAAACCTAAAATGTGCAAAGGTAAAAGTAATTTTAAGCTCCAATTGCTTGTTTTATATGAAACATAAATATATGAAATACAAGCAATTTTTTGTTTTTTGCCACCCTAAAAGAATTCCCCAGAGTTTTCTGGCGCAGCCACTGCTTAATCAGAATCAATCTCTATGTCTTGGTATGTTGTTCACAAAACAATTTAGGTTGAAACTAACAGTACATGGGGCAGATTAGATCTGCGTCTGTTGCTCCGGGCTTTTGTTGTCAAGAATGAGCAGAGCCAAAAACCAAAGCATGATCAATTAAGAAACAAGATGACTGACATTCAGGTGACATGAGGTTCGTTTGTCGCGTGGCCTGACTCAGTCCTTCACAGAGGGTGAAGAGCTGGATTTTATCCAGAGGTAGCAGGAAGTAGAAACGTTACTTCTCTGCACTGAAAGCAGTCAGCTGTTATGGTCCGGGTGTCTGATCAGAATCTTCTGGAGCTGTAATAAAAGCAGAAGACATTGGATGAATCTATGGATTAAACTATAAAATATTTGTTTCTTTTCAGTCAGTCAGATGGGAAAAAAACTTGCTTGCTGATAAAAAAAAAAATCACATAAATAGAAATATTTAAGGTACTAATTATGCATAGAGGTGGTATTTTCCATTAAAGGTGTGAGAACCACTAACCTCACAACTTCTTCTGTCAGAACAACATACAAGAGGGAAGATGCCGATGTAGATAATTACAATAAAAACATTTAGCTGTGCAGCTAGGCGGAGGATGAGATGAGGAGAAACCGGTTCCCCGAAAGTGCTCATTAACAATGGGAAGGTGTGTGAAAATGCTACAAATTAGCCGCGAGTCCCTGGTGGCATTAAGCGCGTTTGCAGGTTGCATGAGTAAATGTTTTGATTCTGCCTATTTATCTGCTCATGTTTATTAGCCTCAACAGTAGCGCCGTGGTTACAGTGGATGTCTCTGGGCGGGTAGAGCTGTACGGCGTATAACAATGGAAGCGCGAGCGCCAGAGATCAAACAGTTTTATTTCTGTTGTAACGGGGAGAACGGGGCTCCTTGAGCGCGTCTTCTGGGACCGCTGCTCCAGATTCTGATATCCACTCCCTCCTCCCCCCCCCCCGAGCGGCGACTCTCTCTTTGTTCTTGTTTCTCTTGTTCCTCACCGCTAG
>NW_015113342.1:178623-218630 GCF_001443285.1 Poecilia latipinna
CCCCCCCTCCTTTTCTTTGCCTTCTCAGCACTTTGAAATATTAAGGGAAAAGCCGTGACAAACCCATACACGTATTAAGATTTACAGTGGCGCAAAACTCCCTTCAGGCATCCCAGTCATCAACTGTGCTCCCAACATCTGGATGCGGGCAGTTGTTTTTTGTCACCCCCCCCCCCCACGGGACCTGAACACATCTCCATTTTACCATAGAGCTCCTCCTCAGCGAACGGCTTCTCCACTGGCCCATCCCTTCCCATCCCATCCCCGGCCCGCTCGTTCTGTTTTGTTGCCGGTCAGACCACGGAGGAATCGCCGTCAACCACATCATCTCTTTATTTCTTTGTTTTTCCATCTGTCTGACACCCTGCTGGAGCAAAACAACCGTAACCTTCTCCCTTCGGGGTGCAGAGCCTCACCGGCAGTTTACTATACAGACAGCGTTGCAAAATGTGAGCTGAAACTTCGCCTGTTTATTAGCTTTCCACAAAAAAAAAAACAAACAAAAAAAAACAGGTCAAACATGATCTATTTGCGATTAAAAATTTGCATCTTCAGTCTAGATGTTGCACAGTGTGCGCTAAGAAACAGTGGGGGGTTTGTGACTTCCTGTCTAAGGGGCCACACCACAAGGGGGCACTACTAAGCAAAAACAATAAATAAAAAAATAAGAATTTGCACTGAAATGGCACCCCTTGTTGCATGCACAGTGGGAACACAGCAAGCAGTTTTTGCTCTAAATTGCAGCTGTGTAATAACAGTCAGGTTGGTGTCTACTTTGAGGCTTCAGTTCTAAAGTTCTCATTCTGTTTGAACATCTTAAATTCACCATTTTAGATTTTAACTCATTTGTTATTCCAGGTTTACTGGAATAAACATTAGAGCCAAATAAAGTAGAGAGTGTGAAAAACACATTATTGTTTAGAGATTGGTCAAATCTGGATCATATGGTCTCACACTCCTACTAATACAGTGATTACACATGCTTTAAAACTGTTTTGGAATATATTTATGGATTTATTTCAAATATATTTTTTAGATCAATACCTACAGTATTTAATTAGGCTATCTGTGTATTTATGTTTATCTACCTGGATCAATTATAAACTGGTTACAGTTAGTATTGTTTTTTTTTTTTTTTTGATAAATTTCAATTTATACATTTTTGTTTTTGTCCAGTGGGTTTCTTCAGCAATGTATGTTTGCTTGTGGGTGAGGTGGCAGATGGAGATGTTTGCCCAGGGTGCAATTCTTACAAGAACTGCCTCTGGCAAGAAGAGTGGCAAGAATGTTAAAAGAAAACTTTGGAAGTCTTAAGTTTTAAAGTTTGCCAGAAGAAGTGGAGCAAAGATGAGAGAATAATTTAAGTTCTTTGGCCTAACGCCGTGTGCAGGAAAACTAAGGACGCCACCCCCCGCCTCCCCATCCCCTAATGTGAGACATGGTGGTGGCAGCATGAAGCTGTGGGAACGCTGTTCTTCAGAAGGGACAGGGAAGCAGATAGGAGCTGAGTCAAGACACTTTTCAGTTCTGGAAAACGATAGACATTTTGTCCTGCAGGAGAACAGAACTAAATACAAAATCGGATGTAAAATTATTCTACTTTATTTGCAACAGTGGGGAATCACTTCATTATTCACAAAGTAACTAACTAGCCTTATTATAGAATCAGTTGCAAAACTTGAAAACGTATGTCCACAGATACTGTGGTATTTGAGGTAATTTGCAAACAACAGTAGAAATTTTGTCTCTTACTTTTTTGTGCATAGATGGTGGGCCTTTGAAGCTGTAATATATAGATTGTTCTACATCATTCTGGGAGATTTTATATCAATGTGCACCACGGTTTTTCTAAATTTTCCTTGCAAACATCGATTTCCTCACACTTTATATTTATGCACTAAATCTTTTAGGCTTGCCCAAAAAAATACCAACAAAATATTGAAATTTGAGATCAACATAACATACCTGGAAAGGTTCAGCGGTTATGATTTATGACTTTAACTTATGCATCGTACATAAAAAAGTTTATTAAACCAAATTCCATGCTGTTGCTGCAGCTACCCTTCCCTCATCATGGCCTCTACCCCCAGCAGAGTACCAGTTCCAATGATTTTCCCACAATCTGCCCCACCTTGTTAGTCCACATGCACCATATGAGGGCTGTTATATTGTCTATTCCAATGCACGCCTTGTTATCCATATAGATGAGAGAGGGAATAGACCAGCAGATGGCCAGGGAAACAGGGAGTCACAAACAAAAAAAAAAAAAAATCCTCCTCCAGGAACAAATTTTTTCGTCAGACACAGTCACAGACAACACCCCCAGCCACCAAATGTTTCAGCACACTCCCATTTCTGCTCGATTCCTGGCGACGTGCCAGTCAGCCGATTGTGTGTTAAAAGTTGCACAGCGGCTGCCATCTGAGATTTAATCTCTGCTCTCTTTCCAGCGCCTTCTCGCTGGATGTGCTATCTGCGGGACCAGGAGATATTAAACAGTATCAATAAAATGGTTATTTCACACATATAGATCTTCCCAAAAACAAAGAGAAGTGCAAGATCGTGCTTCGGAGGCTATTTAAAGCACACAGTGCCTCATACATTTTTTTTGCAAACACGGATAGTTAAACTTAAGTGATTTATCATTTAGAACGAGATATTTGCAATATTTATTGGTAGAAATACAAGACTTAAAAAAAAAGTGTTAGCCCCCTTCCAGATTTCTTCTTTTCTATTTTTTGTTGCATATTTGTCACGATTAACTGTTTAGATTATTAATCAGAAGATTAAGCAATCCTTCCTCTTGCGAAATGATAAATCAATAATAACAAATGGGTCTGTACAAGCAACGTACAGGACATTCCTGCAACTGGAGCGTTCAAACCTGACCAGTGTCTGTTTTAATCCAACCGAGATCTACACTCCGGCTTTTAGGCGGACCAGGGTTCGCTTTTCTGTTCCTCATCAGAGATCGCCTGCGTATTCACACCTTCGCAAACAAACAAGAATTTCTGGACAAATGAACTCAAGTTTAATTAAAGCACAAGTTCTGCAGCCGGACAATCCAAACAAATCCAACAAATCCCCCTCTGATCTCTTGGTAAAAACTTAGAATTACATTTGGCTGCGGCATGACCTCAAGTAGTTTTATTCTTCGAAATTTGCACAGTTACACATTTGTTCAGTGAAACAGGGCACAAGACGCAGACATCAACAATTTAAAACGAGAACACGGACATGTTGTACGAATACTCGTTGTCCGTCAGTCACTCTGTGGACTGATAGCCATAAATTGTTTATTAATCCGGTACAGGACGTTTGGTTGGATACGCTCTAGGCTGGAAAATAGATCCATTAGTGTGTAACTGCTGGGGAGGGAGCGAGAGACAGAAAGAAAAAAAAAACAAGCCTTAAAAGGTTTTTCTATTGCATCAGTTAGCTTCTACTATATTTTACAGAGCTGTCTGCAAAGGGAGCCGCTGCTGGAGAAAGAACAAACCAGACAGCAGTGACCCATACCTTTGGGTAGAGATGGACTTCATATACATTATTCTTCTGTTTCTCTTCCTCCATTGTCCACCTGACCCCCCCGCTTGGTGTTTGTGCTGTGGCCTGGTGCCCCTGTTCTCCCGTCTGACACGATGAAGACAGACGTGCTGATCTGAGATGTGCTCTCCGTGATCTGTTTTGCTCTACTCTTTCTCTCTAAGGTGCCCTCTGTCACACACCTGCATGGACTACATAAAAATCCGCCAGTTTCTGGATAAAAATCATGCATTACTGCACATGCTGGGATGTGTAAAAGAAAAAAAAAAAATATATATATATGTATATTCCTCAGTGCAGGGAATGCAAATATGTGTGATCACAGTATAACTTTTACTATGTTACTATTTTCTCTTAACTTTTAATTTGAGCTAAATGCCAACTTAATTTTAGGCTACAATTTTATTGCCTTTTCACATTTTTTCACTTTATAGCCAAAAATGTAAATTTTATGTGACACATGACTTATGCAAAATAGTACATCAGAAGGAAAATGATGTATGGTTTTCACACTTTATAAGAAGTAAAACTCCAAAAAGTTTAGTGGACCCTTGCGGATTTGCAGAAAAAAACAAAAAGGTGTGGGGGATTTTAGGGGAAGATTGGGTTATAAAGCAATATTCTGACTTTTGAACATCTCACAGAGCATTGTTCAATCAATCAAAGGAAATTGGAGAGAACAGGGAACAGATGTAAATATCTCAGTTGATTTTACTAACCAAAAAAGGAGGAAGTGGCTCAAGGTTGCTGTGGAGAAGCTACAGAGATGGGAGAGGTGGGAGAATCTGATGACAACATGATTGTCTCAGGGAGCATTCACACCCGTCCTATTTAGTCTGCTTTCATCAAACGTTTGTCTTGAAAATCTAATTCGTTTGGAGAGGCGTGGATGTATAATCAAACTCTGATGTGGACCAAAAGGGCGAACTTTAGTCTCGGTTCAGTTGAAGTGAACTGTGGCATGGCTCAAATGCATATGCAAGCTTACTGGAGACATCTCTAAAAGTAGGAAGTGAACTACAGGAGGGCATTCTGGGTAAACACAACCAATCCAAATGTGAGAGTGTAGCACTAGTGGCAGTAATGGCTAGTGTTTTTTTTTTTTTTTTAAATGAAGACAATCCTGCACTCGCTAAAATCTGATGCTTCTCCATTTTTGCTTACATTTTGCGAATAAGAAAATTGTGCTCATGTCTTCTTTTGAGGTTTTTTGTGTTGTTTTCTTCAGTTGTTCTTGGTGCAAAAATCTCCCCCACAAAACCTAGTTTGTTTAAGTTCACTTCAGAATAAAGCAAATATTTGTGTTGCTCAACCACATAAAGTTCCAGTAATAAACGTCAAAGGCCGTTGCTGCCTGTGGTCCTAATTTTTCAGTTTGCTCAATCTTCACGCGTTAATGAAATCCCACATAATCAAGTCGTGATGCTGACACATAAACGAATGTCTCTGCTTGGCTTTTAATAATACAACAAGGATGTGGCTCACTCTCACAGGAAGTGGCTTTGCACCAAGAATGGTCTCTAATTCATGCGTTTTGTCCACACCGATCCCTCTGGGACCCACTCAGAGGTCCATTAGTTCAGTTGTCATTACTAACTGCATCACCCGGCAGACTTTTCTGCATTGTGAGAATATTGCTTTTCTCATCTTGCCCTCTCTTTTTTTTCTGTTTAGAGATATACAGGTTTCTGATACAACGAGCTCATCGATTTCCACTCGCACCCTAAAATCATCTGAAAATGTACACATGCGAAGGACAAACTGCAAACCGAGTCTCTGGAACTCTTCATTTTCTCCCTCAGCTACTTGACGTCGGTTCGTCGGCGGGTCATTTCCACACACTTGGGCTCATCACTTGTCAAAACATTTTGCCGAGTGAAGTGGCCCAGGTAATAGCTACCGGGGAGTGATTTGGTTAGCATTCGAGTGGACTTGAGAATTCCTTCCATCCTCGCTTCTCGCCAGCGCCGAACGAACTGAAAATCGATGATTTTAATAAAGGAAGAGCAGCGCCACTTCCAGTTCGTTGCTAATGGAGCAGAAAGTCCAAAGCTCTGTGTCAAACATCATTTCAGTTGTTTACAAGAAATCAGGAATACGGTCAGTAAAATTTCCAGCTGTGCCAGAAGTGTGCTTTGATTTGCAGATTTTTGCAAAGAAGAAAAGTTTTTGAGTGACGCTTCAAGTGTTAAAAAAGAAAAGGAGGCTGAAAAGTGAACTCCCCAAACAAACATTGATTATTAAACACGAGCTGGGGGGCTTCGAGTTCCTCGTCGTGTAAAAACACAGTCTCACAATCTCCTGAACAGAAAAATCTTTGTAGCAAATATCATGACGTAAAACCAAAAAAAAAAAAAAAAAAACATTATCCAAGAGAAAATTAGGGATACCAGCATTCCCTGACTGCCCTGTAATAGGGATTTTATGTGCAGCAGAACAAAAAATAAATGTAGTGATCCATGAAAAAAGGAGGGGGGAAAAAAAGGAAAGAAAAATTACAAGGCGCCTCCAAGGGCCTGTCTCGTTATTATTAGTTTTAGATGAAAAACACAAGCACAACCCAAGAGGCAGTGCCATGCAGCAGGCGGCCGCTCTCTGACATTTGAAGGGGTGGCAGAGTAGGAGTGGAAGAACCAGAGAGGGAGCCTCCGCCGTGAATGAACGGAAACGGAAAAATCACAACTTAGGCAACATTTTCCTCCCACGGCACTGAGTCACTCAAAAAACTGATCTAACTGGAGTGTGTGATGAAGTCAGCGCTACGGCAGAGGTACCGGTGCTGCTAATGTAAGGAGATGCACATTTAGGATCCCTTTCTGCATCAAATGAAGTATAAAAACAGAAATAAACATGCCTCACTCTCACTTTGTGCACTCTGAAATGAGCTGCATTAAAAAAAGAAAAGTTTTTTTTTTTCTTTTTCTTCAAAAATGATGTGAAGCAGTCAAGAAAATAAAATTGATTAAACACAAAAGGGTTGGATCATAGTTTTATTCTCATAATAAAACTCCAACTTTAATCCCCAAATGGTGGTTAGATTGAAGAGGTTTAATATTAATGCTGCCAAAGAATTGGTTTAAAAAAATAATTGTGACACTGGTCAAAAAGGGACGGAGGTGATCAGCAACATTACGCAGAAAGCCCATGATATTTACAAAATACTTAATGTATTTTGGGGTCCAATATACGCCCAGAAAATAATCCCACAACAGCACTTGTGGCACCTGGTGTCTCATTGCTTCAAAGCTCAAAGCATCGTGCATTCATGAAATGGGATGCTTCATACCTTTAATGAAATGAGGTTGAGATTTTGCCATCTCGAGCTTTTCCATTCATTCTTCTCTGGCCTCTGACATCAACAGGGCATTTTTGTCCACTTAGCTACCAGAACAGTATGGATGACGATGTTTACGTAAAGCCATCCAAACGTCACATCTAAAACGATTTAAAAAAAAAAAAAAAAATCCTCAACCCCAGCAACCCGTACGGCAGAGAAAGATGAAAAAGAGTTGTGATATAGTAATACACTTTGCAAAAGTTTCCTGCGGAGGCAGCTGCCTCGCTCAGTCTGCTCCCTCATACCTGGCAGAGAAAATTGGAAGAAGAGCTCAGGTGTGAGAGAACATCCAGCGGGATGAAAACGGAGGAAGAGTTTGAAGTACTGTCAGAAACGGTTGTCAACTGCCAAAGGTTTCAAAGAAAAGGAAAGAAAAAAAAAGGCAGAGCTGCTGAGCAAATGGCACAATATTAAACACTGAGTTACCTAGCAGATATCCAGTGTGCTTGGGAAAACCATCACAGATGCGGAGGTCCCTGCTCAGTTATTATGCTGAGCCCCGCGCTCCCCCGTCAGCTCCAGCTGCACGCATGCTAAGTGGTCACCGGGTGTACTACTTATTCAGAATATTGAATAAACATAAGTCGAGCCCTATTTACTCCACCTCAAAAGGCTGTCAGCGAAGCACTCAGAAATCCTCTGCTTCACATGATACGTGTCAGTCATACTGTGATTACAGATGGTAGAGCTTATATGCATTAGCTGTCACTCATCTGGACCCAAACAAAACATAGCAATGACAAGTAAACATTTATTTTGGTGAGTGGCATGTGAATTAGCCTCTTCAAGAAACAATACAAGAGCGAATTATATTTTATCTTTGGGGACCGTTTCACATTTAAAAATCTAATTAATTCAAATGTTTATGCTCCTGCTGGTTATGGAAATCTGGGATAATGTTAATATTGAACTAGTAATGTTTCCCCCCCACAAGTGAATCGAATGCTATATAATGTTTGATATTTTCCAGGTGGTAAATGATAGTGTTCCACATGGAAAAATGGCGGTGCATGTACTAAATTGCCCTCTCTATACAACGTACGGCTACATTTCTCCACAAGGAATAGAGTCTGAAAACAGCTGCTTCGTTTTCTGGGTATAGCTTGAGGATGGCTCCTTGCGTAACTTTTTAGTTTTGGCTCTATGTGCTGCAATATTCAGGTGTTAATAGGTTTTTAACAGAGTTGAGAATAACTTCAAATGAAGTATGGAAAATAACAGACTGCATGGTTAATTACAGAGGAGGCAGCCAAGATGACTGAACTGATTGCGGACACGCAGCATAAGGTGTGCTTGGAGAGGGAGCGTGGCTGAGCCAGTGAGAACGGCTCAGAGCTGCACTGCAGATAACGACTGTTGGCTCCACAGCATTGTCTCGCACTCGGAGATGAACCAGCAGGCTGCCACCTCGTATCTTTTCATCCCGAAAACGGCTGGAAAATCTTAGATCTGCATCCGAATCCTCATGATTTAAAACCGGATGCGATAACGGAAGTCGTGGCAACTACCACCACCTACTGGTTGGTTATATTGGCTGTTTGATGCACATATAATGAAAAAAAAAACTGTTATCAATAACCTAAAGAAATAGCATCATGTCATTGCAAATGTTTGATAAACAGCTCTGGAAAAAAATGAAGAGACTGCTGCAAAATTATCAGTTTCTCTGATTTTACTCCATATAGGTATATATTTGAGTGAAATGAACATTGTTTTTTATTCTATGAACTGACAATGTGTCTCCAAAATTCCAAGCAAAAAATGTTGTATTTCTTTGCAGAAAATGAGAAATGGTCAAATCACAAAAAGATGCAGTGCTTTCAGACCTCAGATAATGCAAAGAAAACATATTCATTTAGAAACAACAATACTAATGTTTCAACTCTGGAAGAGTTCAGACATCAATATTTGGTTTCCAGTGGGATGCAGTTCAGTGGGCTCTTCATTTTTTCCAGAGCTATATATGTTAAAAAAACCAAAACATACTTATTATTTTTGCCTTCATTGTGCCATCCTGAACAAATCCCTTCTAGTGAATGTTTCAATGCAATAAGATGGGGTTCCATTGATGGCAAACTTTTTTACCAATAAACAAAATATCCTGAACTTATTGTTTTGTGTTAAACATTCAAACAAATTGGAATTTATATTATTAAAAAGGTAATAAATATTTAATTTAATGTGACTGTAAATTACTTCTGTTGGTTTTCAACAGTGCCTTAGAACAAAATGTTGACATTATCAGCTATAAAAATAATGTCACTATATTGGATTTTACTTGGTACGTGTTTCAGATAGTCAGACCTCTTTTGAAACGAGACCCCAGGAATGAGGAAGACTTTTTGCCCAGACTGAACACAAAGCTCTAATTTTCGTTGAAGAAAAAGAGATGAAATTAACTGAGCAAACCATCGAGCATTACGTTCAACCAGGCATCGTCGAGCTAAACCCGCCGGACGGTTCCGTAAATTAATCCTAAAGGCGACAATACGGCGTGCACTTGACCTCCATCGACTCTTGCTTCAAGCTCCCTGCAATGGAGTCTTGATTCATTAATGATTTTGACAGCTATCCTCATGTTCCTCCATGCAGGGTGAAGAACTCACGGGGAGTGTTTTACTTGTAGTACAATGTGTGGTGAAGTTGTCAGGATCTGTGGAGCGCTGCAGTGTGCATTTCCACTCAGGCAGAAGTGCAATGTACACATTGCGAGTGGAACAGAGAGGGAGCAATAGATCAAAATCCCGTTTGTGATAAAAGATCTGTGATTCTAACAGAATAACAAGGCGTAATGACTAAACAGGGCGTCACACTGCAGACTAAACACAGCTGATGGTGATGGATGGTTAAAGCTGGCTCTGCCTCACCAGCCTGAACATCATGGCTGCTTGAAATGTTTTCAGATAAGTGAGCTGATGCACTTTATTACTTAAGGAAAAGTTGTTACAGCCGTTTACTCTTAGAAAAGTGGCCGTGTTACATTACCTTACAACGAGCTACCGCCGAGTTAGATTTATGAGAAATTCTAATTAGTGTTTGGTTTTCCTGTTTGCTTTTTGGATGGCAGCACCAACGAAGGAGACAGAAAGATAAGAGAGGCAGGGATACAAGCCAGGTGGAGAAAAAGTATTGGCCACGAAAGATTACGGCTGTTTCTGTTTTCCCCCGCTTTAACGTCTAGTCGGTTCCACAATGATTTAGAAGAAATGAACAGCTTAAAAAAAATAACAATAGTGAGAGGTGCATACAAGAAGGCCAGCATCCATTTTGATGTTTGGGTGAGAAGAAAAGTAGATGCTGGAAGACAGCGAGGGCGAAGCTTCAAAATGCCTGCCAATCACAATAATAACCTCTCATACAACCTTGGTCTTTTTTTCATCCCTTTTACAGCTGGGCTTTTATTTTTGCAGCAGGTTTTACCTAGAATAATTTCCAAGAGAGATAATAAAACCAGACAGAAGGGATTGTTTTTGTTGTTGTTGTTGTAGGAAAGTATTGTGGTAAAATGCGAGTCATTTGATGGACAACATTTGCGCCTGGCTTTTAAGGTGAACAAAGCAAGGATTTAATTTGGTCTGAACAAACGTGCTGATATTCCATACATGCCAAACTCTTAAATTTTTTTTTTAATTTTATTTACCTCTAAGGTAACAGATTTGATTACTTATGCACTTGGGGAGCATTAATGGAAACGTTAATTTTCATTTACAGACAGTAAATTAAGACTAGATGTATGTAAAAAAAAAAAAAAAAAAAAAAAAAAACATTTAAAAAATGAGACTGTTACACCACTGGAAAGTAACATCCTGAGTTACGATGCATTATTATTATTATTATTAATGCATGATGACATGATGCAGAAAAGAAATTTATACAACGATCAAGTGGACATTTTGATTTCCTAGACCCTCTCCTGGTCTCACCTGACTGCACATTACCAATTGGTGATATTGGGCTTTTGAGAATCATGCAGTTAAGTCCCTGCAGGTTGAACTTGCTTCATTTAGATCCCAGCCAGTATCATCAGACTGGTAATTGGGAAGTTTGACTGGTGCAAACACCTCAGACAACCTTGTGACCAGTCTGCAAAAAACTGTTTGAAACCTTACAATTTGATCAGATTCGTCCTGCCAGTAGTGATAATTGCATCGTGCTACACACTTCACGCACTGAGCCGACGTAATTTGAGTAATGAGAGCTCATGCCCCCCATTCACACTTTCTGTTCTGAATTACCTCGGCAGCCAGTTGTAATTATCGTGACGTTAGCTTGCAACAACAGTTTAAATGCGATCGGGAAAAAAAAACAAAAAAAAACAGCAGATCATGTTCAGTAATTAAAAGAAAATAACAGAGCTTTCAGAAACTGAAAAGTCGTGATTTGTACACTTCTGCTCCAATTTGGCAATAAATGCACTCAAATTAAAGCCAACGCTCCTTATGTAACTAAAACTTCAACATGTTTTTGTAGGAGCTTAATAAAGCAAACATTTAATAATGCCTGCAAGCTCGTACAGAAAAATCACATGAAATTGTGCTTCTGCTTCTTCTTACACAAAACGCTTCAGACTCCACCTCATGTTTCAACCATAATTTATAAATCTGAGGTCTCTATTTGTGCTGAAAGAAAAAAAAAATCTTCCCTGTTTTTTTTTTTTTTTTTTGCCTCTCCCTCCTCCCTGGTATCCACCTGCAGCTCCCCAAGGGCTGAAATACTTTCATTACACTGTGCCATGTTGAGAAATATGTGCAAGAAGTGATAGAAAGAGCTTTGACACCATAACCAACCTATATTCTGCAAAACAATGTGCTCAGACAGCTGAACATGAGATTTCTCCAACTCAAAACAGACGTGGGTCTGTCAAAGGAAAAGGATATTCCACCTTTTTGTTCCCGAAATCATTGCTTGAGAAACAGTGTGTGCAAGATCAAAAGGCTTTAGCAAAATATTCCCTGGAACTAAAAATAATAATAAAAATAAATAAATGAATAAATATATATATATATATATATATATATATATATATATATATATATATATATATATATATATATATATATATATATATAGTGTCGACGGGGAGTCCTGTTACTGTTTTGAAGTGAGTCAAGAAAAGCAAAAGCAATACTTAAAGCAAATATTGTGTGCTTCCATGATGTGGAAAGAAATTCCATCATCAAAATAGTGACAAAGCAGATGCAGTTTATATGCAAGATCACAAAATATACTGTTAAATACTTGCCAGATTAAAGAAAAAAAAAAGAATATAATTGGGCTTTTTTTAAATAGCAACTTAAATATTGCTACACAAACATATATTGGACAATGCCCCCCCACCCCCCCAAGAAAACAACTATGAATTCCAAGATTTATATTTATGCTTTAGCTTATTTTTTCTGTTATTCAGCAATTAAAATAAAAATAGCCATCCCTATTTTTTTTTTCAGAATCTGAATAGAAACGGGATCTCTTGAGAGTATGTAATTTAAAAAAAAAACTTTTATGAAACGTCATATATAGCTTACAGGACGTTGTCTAAGCCTGTGTCTTACTTTGGTAACATCTGTATCTCATGTGTGTCATTTTATTCAGCTCAATTCGGCATATTTACGTTCCATTTAAATCAATGTAGTTCATTTCCATTCAATAAAATTATGTTTAATAGCGACGATAATACATCACAAGCACATTCGGTTGCTCATACACAATGTTGAAAGGTTCCACAAGAAAGCCAAGGAGAAATGACGCATTTCCTTTGAATCGATCACAAAATTCATAGTCGTATCAAAAAATATGTATGCATGCAAATTCTCAATGATGACAAATTAAGAAAATAAAACATTTAAGATTACTTCTAAAAATGCCACCTGACAGGGGGCCGAATTAGAGAATTCACACAAGTCCCTCGTAGCAAATCATCATCTCTCCGCTCGCTGCTAATATTTTGGTTCCGTGGCAAGCAATTTCACCGTTTTTGGACCACACTCCTCAACCAATCTGATGAAGCTCTTTTCCCAGAGACAGTGCAGCAGATGTGTGTATTGACACAGCTTTGATAACATGCTGGCTGCGAGCTTGAGGACATAATGGAGCAGCTTAGACAGACCAAAACCAGAGATAGGAAAAGGTTGCCAGGAGTTGTGTCCTCTCCAAATGACGAACGATCATACGGCACATCTTCCTGACGTGTTTACCAACACCATGAGGCGAAGGTGAAGCACAGTGACGCTTTTTCTGTGATGCGTTTGTGCAGCTCAACTGTAACGTGACTTCAAACCAAATATGTCTCAAGACCCGACAATAAAGGTGACGCTTTTAAATCTGTCTGAATTGTCATAATTCGCCAATATTTCTCTCGGAGCTACACATGTTGTATAGTCCTATATTTAAACGTATACACAGATTTAACCATCATATCGACTTTGTACCTCAAATAGAAACTTCTGACTTGTTCTGCCTTCTTTACATGAGCAATCAGCCATCGGAACAATGGTATTGAAAATGTACATACCTCTGATAAAACGACACGTCTTAGTGTGATAAATATTTTCTGAACTTTTTCCTTACACTTTTTTCATGTTTTTAATATACGTTCCAAGGAGGCTCATCTGTCACATCAAAAGAAACTTTTGATAATAGCAGGAATTAAGCGGGCCTTTCATTACGCTCACATTTCTGTATTAAACTGGTTTCTTTTTATTGGTTTGATTAAATATTCTGTTAAATGTCTTGTTTCATCAGGTATAAGAAGAAAATCTTCACAATGAACAGAAACGAGGCCTTGAAAACATGAATCTGTGTGCAATTAATATGCATTATGAGCCACAAAAATAAAAGTTTTCAATAATATTCTATGCCATTTCTAATGCGGACTGCTGGAATAGCTTTCCTTTTTCTACAATAACTCTTTGAGGAGTTTTGAATTAATATGTTACAACAGTTACAACATTTAATTTCCCCTTTTTTTTAATCAAATTGAATTAACTTATTGAATATGACTTTATCTTATGTCGTACTCGGTTTACATGGAGCATTTTTAAGCTTCTGACCTGCACAGCTAACATCCTGATCTCACCCACAAAGACGTCTAAAAGATCCAAGTCAATTCAGCCCAGTTGGGTTTAACTATGCAAATCGCAAAATGTCTGCAATGCCAAACTACAACAACTGTCATTTAAAGGCACCTGACAAGACAATCAGGTTGAATGCATACCTTCATCCTCAACCACTAACTGTGGAAAGCCCCGTATTGTTACAGAAACCCCCTGAACAAGGCTGAGAGGTCGCGGTGGGTTCATTACGAATTCAAGGCTCAGTCTCAGAGAGAGTTCTGCAATAGTTCTGCAACCAGGTAAAAGATCAAATGACTGAAGGATGTTTGCCATTTTAATGGTTTGGCTGATGGAATTGATGTTTACGGCGTTAAGCAGGGTAATCCATTCTAGCGTTCTTGGCATTTTTGTGGTTCTTAAGAGATTTTGGATCTTTTGCTGTGTTGCTCATTTTCTAATGATGCGCTGAAGTGTTTGACACATTTCACAGTAACATCGCTGCTTCCCCTAATGTGCTCTGCCGAGGTTGCACTGTTATAGCATGAAACACTTAACGAGTCGCAATCCTTCACAGGTAGAAATTAACACATGCTGGAGACTGAGATCCTCTGAAGGTATGTTTCTCCACCATTGCTTATTTTATCACCGTCCTAGTTGGGTTTCTAAGTTTCTCCAGAGTTTGAATTTTGGATAACTTTCTTATTTGTGCTCAGCCTTTGTTATTCTTTGTTTATTGCTTTTATTTTGAACAGTTTTTTTCTTACTTATGTTAGATTTGTCAGAAGACTGGGTGTGTTCAGCCTGTTGACTGCTGGAGATAACATATTTTTGTGAGTTGGTTCAAGCTTCAGTTTATTCTCTTCTTCTACCTGCATGTTCTGCCTGTTGGTGTTTTGTGTCCTCTGCTCATCTTATGCCATTAGTTTCTCTCCCTCAGTCTGCCTGCCTGGTCTCTCCTCACAGCTGCACCCTGTTTCCAGTCAGCTATCTGTTCTTTGTCCAGTAACCAGGCTCTCCAGGATTTTAGTCACGATCCTATTCTTTACTTGCTCAGAACTTCCTTGTGACGGTTTTGTGTATTTTTGTAAGCCTCCATTTACTTTTTCTTTAAACACTTAAACAGTTTAAAAGATCCCTGAACCTTGTTTTTTTTTGACAACCAAAACTGAACAAACTGAAATCAGGGCGTTGTGATGGCCACTCCAGGACATAAACTATACTGTCCACTTGGCACTATGCCATTCTCCATTTCTAAGAGTCATTTGTACCCGAGATTTAACTTCCTGGCTGATGTCTTGATAATATTCTTTTTCTCGTGATGCCACCTATTTTGTAAAGTAAACCAGTCAGTCCTGCAGCAAAACACTCACACTACTTCATAGTTAGGATGATATTCTCAGGCTTGCAAGTGTCCCCTGTTTTTATTGCCAAATCTAGCAATTGTCATTATGGCCAAATGCTTAAATTTTGGATTCCTCAGATAAGAAAACATACTAACAAAATCCTCATCTAAAGAGTTTTGACTACAGTATACAATATTTGATAATCTTAGTTCTTCTATTATATTGCTGAAGGAAGAAATATGCTTGGGATGTTGCCTTAAAATACATAGAAGTCAAACTCAGACTGTTTGAATTAACCTGTCAGAAACTTGCAATGTGATAGCATTATCATTTGGTGGGGAAAAAAACAATAAAAAAAAATACACATTAAGCAAACAAATAGTAATCATAACTGACAGAAATCTTAAAATTTTCGAAAGTTTAGTTTGATTTATTCACAATGAGAACAAAATGTACATCTTTTCATACAGTGAATGTAAATATCTGGTGGAAAATGTAAAACGGATCAACTTCTGGCGCGTATTGTTTATCTCCTGTTTCTCCTCCTGACATCTGACACACAGTGCATCCAAATAGAACCTCTATTCACAGGAAAACATTTTCTTTATCAACAGAAAATAGACACCGTTCTGTTCTAAAAACATGATACACCCTGCAGCGTTGGAACTATTACTGTTGGACCAAAAATCATGCAGCGCCTGATAAATAATTCTTTGGGGGCCGGGGGGGGGGTTCTGAGCGGGTTCTTCTGGAGCTGCTGACTTTCTCAGATGAAGCGCTGGCTTTGTGTTTGCGAGGACAGAAGCAAGCTGCCAAACACCAGCTGCCAATGTCCCAACTCTGTTGTGACACTGTGGGGGAATTAGAGAGTGCCAAAACGAGCTCTGCTAAAAATTAACTCTGCGTCTAATTTCATGGGGTAGCATCATATAAGACATGCAAAAAAAAAAAAAAAAGGGCGCCGCTCGCCTGCTTGTTGTTAGACCGACTGGAGCTCCTCAGAAGACGTGAACTATGGCAGAAACACAAGAGAGGAAATGAGACTGTAGAGCCTCCAATGGCTTTCAGAAGTGTTTGGCCTCGGGGGTCGAGCCAATGCACGATATAATGAAGACGCGTTGCGAGGTTGCCTACGTAGTCACAATCCATTTTAGCTCTATTCTCTCCAGCTCACTAAAAAAAAATTATTTCGTAGGGCGGCCAATGTAGTAAAAAGCAAAACATTTTTATACACAAGTGGATAGTTTGTTTTCCTCTAGATGCTTTTTTTTTGTGTGTGGATACATGATGGAGTTCCTCTTTAACGGAAAACTCTTTTTCTTTTCTTTTTGTAGATTAATTTAGAAATCTGGAAAATTCTGGAATAATTGAGATTATTTCTAATTGTAAATGTGGGTTCTTCATCATGCCGCACCCTCAAATGTGAATGTTGCGTGTTATTTAGTGAAGCGATTAAAAAGTATGCTTTACATTACAGTCCAATTGCTGCATTTATAAGTTATTGTTTATGGTGCTGCGTTGTTTTTGTTCCAAATGACGCGCCAAAAGTTTCAACTTTGGCTTCATCAGACCATAAGTCATTTTTCAGAAGACGTTTTCATCATGTCATCTTCCAATGTTGGTCTTTATTCGAGAATTATGGAGAATTATTGTCACAAATACAACACAAATTGTTTTGCTTCTGTGTAATCTGTTATGCAAAGTATGGCTTTAGCTTAAGGATGCAAATGAATGCAAATGTCTAGGAAATCTTAATCCTGAATTTCATCTTTGATTAATCCCTGTACTGTAACAGCTGGCAGCTGTACTATGAAGGCTGAAACTGAATTAAAAGAGCATTAGTTTGAAGAGTGTTAGGTTTACGTAGCTTTTTACATTTATTTGAAAAAGTTTTGATTGAATTTTACAGGACCTGTTACATACACAAATACACAGTAATTTACCAGTAGCTCATGTTTGTCCCCATAAAAACTAGCATTTGGACACTTTTCTTTTTCTTGGCCACTGCTTAACCAGACTATGCCGAAATTCGATCGGTAAAAAAATGAAACCCGATTGTAGTGCTCTTAGCAACGCCAAGAGTCCTAGCGGCTCTCACACTGAATAGGCTTAAGTGTGAGAACCCATTCTGTCATGTGTGTGTGTGTATATATATATATATATATATATATAAATCCCATGACAGTTCCTTTAGTGACTTTGATGGCATGACATCTCTTCACAGGAATGACTTTCTGGCATCAAAGGATCATCCCAGGATCATGTCTCTTCATTTGGGTTGCTGTCTATCAAGGGCAGAGTGCACACACTCAGAGGAATGGGAGAGAAAAACAGAGAGGAGAGACAAAGTCCTTAACGTCTTTGCGGCTGTTAGAGGAGATTTATATTGCAGCTGGAGAAGATGGATGTTACGCAGGACTCAAAGACATGTTGTACATGAGAGAACAGGAGACCGACTTCAAAGGCACAAAGGATGTGCACCGATTCGACAATCGACAACTTACGTCTGTGTCCGTATTTACGGTTTCTCTCAGGATATATTCAGATATATAAAACCATTCTAGCTATATGCATAATGAAAATTTTGCCCTTGAAAAATCTGCAAGCAATGAGAAAGGGACTCTTGAAGGTCTGGCTTGCAGATATTTTTCTATCAGTTCTAAGTTTCCTCAAAGGGATTTTTTTTTTTTTTTTACAGCAGCTTCCAAAATAAAAACTGAAGTAGCACTGGTTAAAAAAAAAAAAAAGAGATGTAAAATATATTAATTCTTTTTAATTACATGTCTAAAGTTTCAAAACATCCAAATATAAAGTCTAAAGAAAGAGAGTGCAAACACAACCAAAAGTTGCACTCGAGTAATTAATCAGTGAATGACAAGTGGCAGGAAAGTCCAAGCCATCAATTAACAACATAAAAATATTTGGAGGTCTAACAGACTGGCACAACGAAGTTCAAAATGTGGTAGGAGTGATGTGCTTTTAATTGAATAAGATATGCTTTTAATAAGACATCGTTTTTTTTTATTTTCAGATTCCCTACATAGACACCCTGTCAAACCCAAAATTAGTCATTCTCCTTACAGATTGTTGTAGATGAATGTAAATAATTTTCCTTCCACCAAGAAATGTGTTTTGGGTAGGATACGAGGATTAAATTGTCAAAATGATTTACACCCTTCTTGACAATCAGTGGAGAAAAAAAAAAAGGTTTATTACTTTACAATGATTAAACCAGTAATTCTAACATTTTCTTGTAACAGTTGACCATCAATTTGCAGGTTTCTGCTGGCATGAGCTCCAAACCTTTGAAGTGGGGAGGACTGCTGCCATCACCCTAATCTTTAATTCTCTAGACGGATTTGAATAACTCCGACTAGGCCAACCTAAAATGCTAATATCACTTCTAGTCAAATCCCTCCACTCCCACCATGTTGTTAAAATTAAAACGTCATTTTAACCTTAAATCTGCCAGGATGATTTTGGGCTTTACCGCAGCTGCCAAAATGTTATTTCGAGGACACCATCTGTCACATCATTCAAAATCTGAGTCAGTTTCCAGTTTTTTTCCTTTTATTTATTTATTTTTTTTTTTGCACAGTAACATGTTTGGGTCTAACAAATCAGTTGGAGCAGAAAAATAAAAGCTTCCAGGAGGAATGTTTAAAGATAGGAAGTAATTTACCGAAGCAACGTGTGGATGTGAGCAGACACTGGCAACTCACACGCAAAAAAAAATAAATAAAAAAAAATAAAACGTAAGTAAAATATTATTTCTTACCTGAGAAACACTCTGCTCACAAACACATGAAACTGCCCCAAATGTCTGTGGCTTAATTTGTCATCACTTGTCAACCTTGTGTTGTTACTTCCTGGGGTTGCAAGTAAATTTGTTAGTGGCTATAATTAGATAAGTTAAATCAAATGAAGTAGTTGCTAAATGGAGGCCGACCTTGTTGTTTTGCTGACTTTGTGCTGATGATTCAAAAAGGAGTGGCCAACTTGTGCAGACTTCAATGTCTGATAAACACATCCCCTGATTCCACTTTTCACAAAATGCCTTCAGAAACGTCACGATTAAATATTAAAACGTTCAATGATTAACTTTCCTCCAGTTCATTAAAACATGCGATTCACAAGATTAATGCAATTCCTTGAAACCTTTGTAATATTCTATTTCGCCTCTAAGGGCTGAACACATAGACATGCCATCACATTTTTGCTTGGGTAAGGAAAGGCATGTTTCCTTCTCCAGGTTTGTAAAACCTTCACATGTTAGAAGCAAATAAAGGTTATTTATGTGGGCCATTTGTGAAAAGTGACATTTTTACCTTGCCAGATATGATTTAACCAGGTAAGATGTGTTTGAATTGTGTATAAATTGCCAAAGGAACATGAAACGCCGCTTTATTGGCACATAGTACGAAAACTCGGACGCACATTTCAGACAACGCTTGACATGCTGTCAATCTCGGGCGAGTGGGAAATGATATGGGGCGCGTTGGTTTTCTCCATCGCCTTTATGTGCAGGGGAGAGTGAAGGTATGAAAAAGAATAACTCAAATTAGCTTGAGTGCTCTCACTTCAAAACTGATGAAACCAGCATGGTGTCATGAAGGATCCTGGAGCAGCGCAACAGTAAAGAAACAGAGACAGGCTGTTGAAATTTGAGACGTTAGTCAGACAGAAGCCTGGATCTGACATACTGCGCCATTACTTTTACTGGAAAAGGCAGTTTGCTAGTTACTTGTCTGCTTTATGTACAGAATATGAAACTAAGTCAGTTTATGTTGGCCATGAAAGATAATCAAATTAAAATCACATTTTATAAAAAAATGACACATAATGACATAAAATCATTACTTCAGGATTACCGAAATTATTTCTATTTGTAGAATGCCAGAATAATTATACTGCTCAAAAAAATAAAGGGAACATTTCACTTTAATTTTGTGTGTGGCTCCAAATCCAGGCCTCCATTGGTTAATAAATTTGATTTCCATTGATGATTTTTGTGTGATTTTGTTGTCAGCACATTCAACTTTGTACAGAACAAAGTATTCAATGAGAATATTTCATTCATTCAGATCTAGGATGTGTTATTTGAGTGTTCCCTTTATTCTTTTGAGCAGTATATATATATATATATATATATATATATATATATATATATATATATATATATATATATGTGTTAAAGACTCACTTAGGTACTATAAGATCATCCGAAATGGCCTGCAAAAAGAGCAATTTGACAAACATAATTCTTTGACAAATAAAAAACATTTATTTTCATTTATTGACACACCTGCCAAGAGTATCTGAATAGCTTTGCTACTTGGCTTTCTCATTCCTTTAACATGATCCAAAACCTAAATTTGTTAACTTGTCTTTCGGTTCCCTAAGGGCATAATCAAAGTTCCTTTCTTAGACTCGACACTCCCTCTAGCAGAACAGCGTGCTTTTAAGAACCCCTTAAACTAATTTCACTTTTTCCACTCCTTCGGCCAAACTGTTGCTGAGGAATTAAACATCTTTGCAGTTGCTTGACATAAACCCAGACTTTTTGAGTTTTATACATGCTACCGCTCCCTGAATCCCAAGAGTTTTATCTGCCAATCAGCCCTGATATTTGGATTAATACCAGGGAGCAATTTAGCTGTGAGAGCTGGACAGATTAGATCGTGTTCACAATCTTTTTTCGGAGTCCGTGAGCAAAACACTATTGATTTCTCCACTGCAGGTGGATTAAGAAACACATTTGCCTTCCTCTGGAGAGCAGTCTCGGGATCGCTTCGGTGTAAATATGAAATACCCGTGTGTGTGTGTGTGTGTGTGCGGTATGTGTGTATATATATATAACCATACATACATGGGTGTGTGCATGAGGACAGACAGACTGAGTGAAAGATTTCTGGATAGAGGTCTGACATTTGGCAGTGATTTTTTATTGTATTTTTTTGTGACATTTCAGACGTCAAACAAACAAGGTCCAATCTGTCAGGAGCAACAGTACAGCCTACTGAAGTGTCCGACTAGATGAAACCAACAAAAACAAGTATACGGTTTAAAAGGTAATACTTACTCTGATTAAGTAATGGGTGATATTTGCTGCTTCTTGAGTCCTTGTATTATTAGAAACAACACCAAGAGTGACTAAACAAGTGCTGATGGTACTAAACACTTCAATTATTATGATTTCTATTTAAAGTTACTAATCTGGCAACTTTTAACACAACCAATATTCCCATACACATTTGAAATTACTGAAACTTTCTGAATACAAAGAAAGCATTACACTTTTTTTTCTCAAGACCTAATGCTGCTATTATGTAAAATCAACATTTTTTTTATTTATTTATTATGATTTATGTTAAGATTTGATGTTTTCCCTCATCAAAACATACCTGGAGAGCGTTTTATTCTTACGTGCATGTTTGAGGAATTCTTTACTATAACAACTGAAGGTAATATTATTAAGTTATTGTGCTAGAAAATGGCTATATGTGTCTGGAAAAAGCATAATATCGAACCCTTAAAATGAGGTAAAAGAAAAACTAAATGATTGGTCAACCATAGCAAATTAATTTCTTATTATTCATAAAGAAGCCATGTGTCTTAAGAAACCATTAATCAATAGGTTATGCCAAAAACAGATTAATGTTCTAATATAGCACGTAAAAGGGTCATTTTTTTTCAAATTGCCATCTTAGAAAATGTTTTTATCTAGAACTTTTACTGAAAAGTCCTGGAAATATTGTATTAATTTTTAAAAACATGGTTTAAGTTTGCATAACAGAGAAGATAGTCAGACAAATTGGTTTTGCCTTTGTTGCAAACAAAGTAAAGTCAAGTGACTCTTGCAGCATCGCTAAGAGAGCTTTCACATGGCTTTGACTGTTTTGTTTCTGTTTTTTTCATCATAAGTAGCACCAATTTAAGGCAATTCAACTGTGGATGTACGTAGAGCACGTGCTTCATCAGATGCCTGAAAACTGAATAAACAGACATTGAATGAACAAATCTTTTTTTCCAGTAATCATTGAAGTTCAGCTACCTGGAGCTCAGTTTTTTTTTTAAATTACTTTAAAGATGAAAGATGTTTATTCAGTGTATTACTTACGTTGTAAACAATATGCTTTAATGTTCTTTTTCTTGTTTTCCGTTGTGAGTAGCATGCTGACAGTGCAAATAGCCATGAAGATGCACAGAACGTGGAGCGTTTGGACATGAAGGTTTAGCAGCAGAGCCATTAGCCAAGCAGGGCTTGGAGTTTTGCAAAAAAAAGCTGCAATTCATCTTTTTTTTTTTTTTTTTTTACATATTTTTCATTTAATCTTTGTGGGAATCCACATGGTTCAATTGCCTGTCAGTTTTTTATTCTTTTTTTATGTTCATCCACTGGATAACTGAGATGGTCTATTTGCAGCCACAAGAGGCTGCTACGTTATTTTAAAATTTTGACTGTCCTTATAGCAGTGCGCAATCTGCAGTGACAGCAACATCCTCGTGTCAAGAGGACGGCGACGGTTTTGCTGTGAAATACATACCCTGACGTTGTTCTGACTATCGGAGTCAAAATATTAAGTCGCAACGAACAGCAGGGAGAGACAACCTGTTGATGAACGTAGGGGTTGGTTACCGTGGAGAACGAATGTTGCTACTGAACAGACGGCGCTGACAGAAGCATCCATACTTCCTGTATGATACTCCCAATGCTGCCTGGGTGTCATGGTGCTGCTTGGTCTCCCAACATCCAGCAGAAGACTCCACTTCACTGATATCCTCTGGAGAGGAGGAATAGTTGGTGTAAATAAAACTTCCATGCATAGCTTAGGACATTTTTGCTGAGCATGACATTTTGAGTTAAAATTAAGGGACAATGACACATGCAACTAACTGAACGTAAATGATTTTGCTATTAGATTAAGCAAGCGTATACCTCACCAGACACTCTATTGGGAACACCTTGTTACTGTTGGGTTGGCGCTCCTTTTGCCTTCAGAATTGCTTTAATTCTTTGTGCCAGAAATATTCCTCATGGACCTTTGCTCGTATTATGATATAATCATTCAGTGGCTGCAGGTTTGATTTGGTGGTATATTCATGATACGAATCTGGATTCAGATCTGGTGAATGGGGAGGCCACTGAATGCATCGTTAAGGAATGCGCATCATGGTCACTGATACTTTACAACATTAAGGGGCCCAAAGTGCATCAAGAAATAAACAGTATTATTATGTCTCCACCACCTGGCAGAGTCATCAGTACGAACTCTGACCTCGCCATCTGTACGTTAAACTGGGACTCGATGAATTAGGCCCCGTTTTCAATTTTAGCTCAGGCAACTAACTGCAGGGAGATGGTCGTGCTTGAAAATCCTAGCTGATTAATAGTTTCTCAGAACCATCCGCCCGGCACCAAGAAAATCATTTTTCCCATTTGTTATCATCTGTGCTTGGTTAGCACCTCAGCAAGTCATGTTCCCCACATCCAGTCTGCCTAAATACACCGAGTCACTGCCAATTATTTTTTTCAAGCTGTCCTTCGCCATCGGATCTTGTATGTTTTACTTCTCAGCTTTTTCCTTTTCTTTCCACTTAAACTGCCTACAGGCGGTGTTTGTGTGCACAGAAATTTCATTCATACTTTTTAAATCTGTTGTAATGGTGGCACTAGATCTATGCTCACACGGAAGTTTTTTGACAGCATAAGAACAATGGGTTATGAGTGCAAGTTATGTAAAGTGACACAGTTAGGGTGGATAAGTAGGTTAGATTTTTTATTTTTTTTTATTTTTCGTACTTATAACTGGCAATAGAAATGTACTTTTGCTATAAAACATCCCTCTTTTATGGGAGCTACTGACAGCAAAGATACGTCGTAGTCTGCCAGGATCTTCCTGCCTCTCTAACTGTCTTATTACCTGTTCCCACCCCAGAGGAAAAGACCCTTTCTACCTGTGATCCTCCAAGCCCTGACACTATCTGCGCACCGTTTCTGCTGATACCATGCAAAATGACAGCCCAGGGTCCTCTGTTCTGCCTCAAGATAACAGAGCAAAGGGCCCCGTAAAGCAGAAAATACCAAATCAAATTCAGCTTCCACCACCGCGGGTGACAGCGTCTCCGTCTTAGTTCACTTGAAATTCACTCCAGCAGAATTACCGAGAGCCGATTTTCTCCCGTCGTGCTGAAAGTTGGTTAGCGCTGAGCCGATAAAAAAAAGTGCCAAAACGTGCACAGCTGTAGACGGAAAGGATGGTGTAAAAATTGACGAAATGTTTTTGTTTTTTAAAGACCCCGAATGTGATTCTTTGATCCCATTCGAAAGTGACATATTGTGGACGAAAATGAGAGATCAAGTCTTTCAGCAGATTCAAAACATTAGAAATGGGTCTTATGTATTCATTTGTCATCAAATTGGTTGCTGGAAGCAGTGGACGTTCTTGCTGTGGCTCACCACTGGTTGCAACCACACAAATGACTAATTATTATTACCCAAATTACTAATTTGGGTAATAATCTACACATGGAATCATACTGATATCCTTGCACCTGTCATTCTAAAATCTACCGATGGCTTTATTGCTTCATATTGTTGCTAATATATTTACATATATTTTTTGCATGCTAAGATGCTTGGAGCAAAGAGAAGATTACCATGACTCTCATGTGATTGGTTGAAATGACAGGATGTGGAAGGGGAGCCACCACCTGGAGCTAAGCCGTTATCAAAGCTGCATCAGCTGGATGCTGCAGAGTGGACTGGTCAATTTTTTTACTCATGTACAAACAGCTTGATTGCTCTTGTGCATAGGATGGATGCAAAAGCAAATTCATTTATTAAGACTAACAGCCTTTGATATTTTATTTATTTTTTTTTTTTTTGCCAGCAAAATTTTCAAATTACAGTAAAAGTGTCCCTGCTGTCTTTGTAGTAGACAAAGACAGCACAAACACATGTTTGTGGCCTCCCAGCCACAAACATGTTGTGGCTGGGAGGCATCAGCAAGACGATCAGCAGGACACTGGGAGGTGGGATTGTGTGTAAAAGTGATTATACTTTCCATTCTTGGACTTTGGTCAGTGTCTCCATTGTCTGCTCTGCTGGTGGCAGAGAAAAATATATTCCTGACTAACTTCAGCTGTGTCCAATTGTCCATTCCGGCTCAAGCTCTGAAGCTTTGAGACAACTCAGCATGACGCATTTGATGTACCGTATTTTCCGCACTACAAGGCCCACCTAAAAACCTTCAATTTCCTCAAAAGCCGACAGTGCGCCTTATAATCCGGTGCGCCTTATATATGGACCAATATTGAGCCACAACAGGTCTAGCAACTACGGTAAGCAGCCGCCAACTTTATTTTCGCCCGTAGAAGAAGAAGCGCGCGGTGCATGCTGGGACCAGGGACCAAGGGACCAGCCCCTATACATTTAAAGCCGGAGGGGGTGGGGGAAGTGTGTCGGTTGGTTTGTTACCCAGAAAGCAGTTGGGCACAATATCGCAACACCAACACCGTGATGAAACAATGACTGGGGCAGCCGACTATATAAAGTACTCGGGGACCATTTTATTATTACACATCCACATTTGTAGAGTACGGAACAATTCGCGTCCCTAACTGTAGTGTCTTTTCTGTGCGCCTTATATATGAAAAAAGTTTTAAAATAGACCATAATCTATATATAAGCCTTATCATGCGGAAAATACGGTATATGAAAAATCTACTTGCTGTGTGCTTTACAACCTTCATGCCTCTCATTTGATGTCTCTCCTTTTAAAATTAGAAATAATTTGATTGAAATAATGTTATTTTGCTCCCATTACATCTTGTGTGTCGACCAAAGACGATGCAGCGCAGCATTATCCGCTTCCTCACATAACATGACGGCTTGGACGAGCAGAGAGCAATGCATTTAGAGATCTCAATGAAAAATTCACAAGCTTCCCACTTTTGTAGATTATTTGTTGGTTCTTATAATCATCGCTGCCTTCATGTACGTGCAGTGAATATGGATTGTTGCTTTTGAACTCATGCTTTCTGAATTCAACTACGAGCCACAGAGACTGCTGAAGCGGCATATCAGCCTTGGTTGTGGAAAAACAAATCAATGAGTGATTGACTAACCTTCATTACGTCATTACGTGTGACTAATTGAGATACCCCATACCAGGGGTCTCGGTGCTCTAGAGCTGGTGTCCGGGAACTTTTAGACGTGTCCCTGGTTCAACACACCTGAATCAAATGGTTGAATTACCTCCTCAGGCTGCAGTCAAGATTTCCAGAGACCTGCTAATGACCTCATTATTTGACTCTGGTGTGCTGAAGCAGAAACAAAAAGGTTGCAGGACTCCGGCCATCCAGAACTGGAGTTGAAGACTCCTGGCTTATACCTTCTGAATACACAGTAATTGGTCTTTACTTTGTATTTGAATGTTACCATTCCCAACCAACCAGCCAAGATTTCGGTGTAGCCCTTTTTGTTTTGCTGTAAATTCCCACGGCTAGCTTAGAAACATTTAAATAAGAAGCAGGTTAGCTCTAGTCTGATATCGATCCAAGATAAAAAATAAAAAGAAAGAAGAAAAACATAAATTGTGATTTTTAAATTAACCACTTGTACCTTTCACATATCTCTGTATTGACTTTGTCTGGGTCAAGATCTCTTATCGTGAAATAAAATAAATAAATATTCTTGTTTCTGGGTCCATGCAGGGCTGAATACATTACCAATGATATGGAAAATAAATGATTGACAGACAAAGATGGTTTAGTTTGTAAATGCAATACTTCAAACTCAACTATCCCACCTCTGTGCTGCAGATCACTCCCTGAACATTGCTGCATCAGCAGAAAAAATAAAATAAAAATCATATCCCTCACACTCCCAGGCGTTGCCTTGTTTCTGCCCAGGCTTAAGTGGAAAAACAGAATCCTGAATGCAGCAACATCCACACAAGAAACAGGGTAAAGGAATCAGATTGTTCAACTCAAGAAGTGGGTCAAGCTAATAAACATTAAGGCAGACATGGAGAGATTTGCAAAGAACAATTCATAAACTGGATAACTAAGCAGGTAATTGCTCAGTTTATATCTGTAATAAAATATAATGAAAAATACAACTTTCATAATGTTTAAAAATGGTTTTACTTACTATTGAATTCAGAGTAACATTAATATTTCAATCTAACGTACTTCCTGTCTGTATTTACTTTATGACCAGGCATTTGGTCAAACTGTGGATGTAGAACAAAGCTAGCTCATGCTAACTACTTAAGAAACAAGGCTAAAAGTCACATAAATGAAAGAAGGTCACCAACACAGTTCACTGACATTACCTATATTATAAAGAATGAATTTTTGATTTCTTATTTGATCTCGTGGGAAAGGTTTAGTAAATGCTGATCGGGTCATTATTCGGGTCAAAAATTGAGTCCTTTGAAGAATGATGAAAGATTTGTTCAGCAAGCTGCTGCTCAACTTTAGAGCAGTGCAGACATGTTCTCTGGAGTGATGAATCATCCCTCCCTCTCTCTCTGAAAATCTAATGGACATGTCTGGGTTTAGCTACCAGGAGAGTAGCTCTTTCCTGACTGCACTGTGTGACAAGCATAAGGTTTGGTGCTGAGGGGATTAGTTCCTTGGTTCCAGCAAGAGGAATCCTTTATAATTCAGCACACTAAGACATTTTGGTCAAATTTAGGCTTCTATTTTTGTGTGTGAATTAAGTTTGGTGTGGAAATATATATCTAACTTGGACATAGTCTTGACCCGAACCCGAAGAGAAAAAACAAAACAAAACAAAACAACACTTCTGGGATAAATTAGAGCGGAGTCCGTGACCTTAGCTCAGCCCGTTTGTCCAACATCAGGGTCTGACTTCACAAATATGCCTTTGGAAGAGCTTTGAAGATATAGTTCAAGTTATTCAAGAAATCAATATTTTTCTCTTCTTTGAAAATATGGCCATTTTAAACAAAAGCATATATTTTCAATTTTCTCCATGCTGCAGAAAGCAAGTACAGATACAGGAAATCCATACGAAAAAAAAAAAAAAAAGTTTATTCTGGGTCACCATGACCACTCTACCAATCTTATCTATTTTACTTCACTTCATTCCATTTTGTTCTCAGACTCTGCAGTAAATGTTTGGATTTAATAAGTGACCTTCAAGCTTTTCATGGATTTTTTTCCCTCCCCCCTTACTTTTGTTTTCATGTCTGGTTTTACCGATGACAAATAATTGAAAACGTATGAAAAGCTGCTTGGAACAGAATGACTCAGTTAAATGAGGCATTGTAGGCACGCTCTTAACTGAATACGTGCAATCTGGATGTCAAAACACACAAAGGCACCAACAAAACAATAATCGCATGACAAAACCAAAAGTATATACACAGATAGAAAAACAAACACCCCAGTAATTTCTTTCATCTCGTGCAGCAACAGATTCCTCCGGCTGCTCGGTATTTCTGGGGCATACCTCTCAACACTTGAATTAGTAAAACGTTAACTCGTGTTGGAATGCGCCGCAGAAGGAATACTCTGCCAGTTAAAATTTCACACATCAAAGAAACACACACACACACACACACACACACACATATGTATGCAGAAATAACAGATTTAGCAAACACTTGAATTGTGGAAAGTTGCATTTTTGCTGCTCTGTATTCACTGACTGGCTATCGTTTGGATATAACTCACTCCTGAGAGCAAAGGCCTGACACCCCACTGTGTCTCCCATTGGTTTACTTTTGTTTTTGTTTTTCCTGTGCTGTAAAATTGAATTCCCCGGCTTGCTCACTTGGGAGCAATCTGCCTGAATTTACTGCAGCTATAATACCATTTTCCTCGGAAAGGTGACCTCCACTCCAGGTGTGGAAGATCCATCATAGATTCCTCTGTCACCTCCATTTCTGCCGATAATGATGACATTCCATCGCAGCGTACTGTCATGCTTGTTGATGGCTTTGTGCCGAAAACAATCCGAGGGTTTGGCCCTTAAGTAAGCGTATCGGGGTGAATTGGAGCATGTTTAAAATGTCAAAACTGATACCTGTGTTAGAAAGCGCACACTTTAATAAAAACAAAGAAAGAAGTCATAGAAAGAGTTGGATGAACGTTCATCTATTGCCTTCTGCATCAGAACTCAGGTGTCCATTTCCTCGCATTCTGGGATGTCCTGAGGCCACATGAGATTTAAATTAAGTGTGCTTTGACTGGGTCTTTCCTCTCAATCAGCCTCCTCCTCTGTTAAACAGCTCCTAAATTTATACCTAAAGTAGGTATGCAAAAATGTATTTCAATAATCTATATTAACTCATGCTTTTAACAGCAATAGTCTTACAAGTTACAGTTTTGTTTTTAAACTAAAGCAATCAGATCCGGTTCAGCATTTTTACATTTTGTTTTCGTAATAGTCAGTATCGTCATACCGTTAAAATCTCCCACTGTCAAATGTCTAAAATGTTTTGGTCACCACATGCTGGAAAGCGTACATTGACCGAAAGAGTGAAGTTTTTATTTAATTTGCAAGACAATCACAAATACCAAGTTGCTTTATGTACAAAAGGTTAGAAAATTAGTTTAAAAAAACAAGTTCAGTAAACAGGGTTCTGAGCAGATGAAACTAAAGTTAAACCTGAATCAGAAAATGTCAGAGAAGAACCTTCACACATGATCCGAAACATACGACGTGATCTAAAACAAATCAAAACAATGAGATTGCATGGATAGACATGGCTACCAGTGGATTCCTGCCCTCATACTGATCATAAGATTATATGGATGTATTTCATACATAGAGATTTACAGCCGTCTCCAGTTCAGGCAGATGTAGCTGAACAGTCTGTGGATGGCAATATGATGCCAAGACAGAGCAAAGTTCCTGAAAGGAAAGTGGCAAATTATTTGGCAATGGCTAAATCAAAACATTTCATAAGCTAAATTGTACTTGATTAAAACAAATCTGGATGTAGATAAAGCGAAGTGCAAAAATGATTGAAAACAGGTGCAGTAAGAGTCTGGAGAATCTTGTTGGGGGGGAAAAAATATGGCTTTAGTACAATTGCTGACAAAGAAAGTCTTTACTTCTCCTTCAATGAACTTCTGAAACATGAAAGCATTTCGTTATGCCAAACGTAAAAGCCTCCAAGTTTTGGCTTTCCACATGTTTTTTCAAACTTCAAACTTTTTTTCACATTTTGTCACAACCATAAAATTATTATTCTCTTCAATTTTGTGAGAGACCAACACGTAGAGATACGCAATTGTGAACTGGAAGGAAAATGACGCACGATGTGAATACATATGGCATCCATATGTATACACCTCCTCTAAGTTAATATTAAACCTATTAGGGCACATTTTCACAAACCCAAAAAGACAAAGAACCCAAAAATGCAGGCAGACACAGAGCATGTTTAGAAAGGTTTATTCTCAACATGCAACTGGTGGGAGTCGGAAAATCTCTGTAGAGAAAGAGTACAGTTTAGGAGCCGTAGAGAAGTCAGAATTTGCAAACATTAAATAGAAAGCCACTCACCTTTTTCTGGACCAGGATACAGGCTTTGATCGGAGATGGATGTCCCTACATGCTTTTTATCCTTTGTGAGCATCCAAAAGAAGGTGACCGTCTCTGTATCCAAACATTTCCTTTCCTGCCTGCAAGCTGTGTTGTTGCTTACACCTCTCTTGAGAGGAACTAGGAAGCAGAGAGCGTACAGGATGATGTCACAACAGGTAATGGGAAAAAAAAAAACAACAACAAAAAAACAGAGCAGGCTTGGTTCAGCACACAGAAGTCAGAAGACACAGCAGTGACAAATTCAGGATCCAGAGGGATAACAGTGAGATGGGCAAGAGTCACGGACAAAGACGGAGGGATAAGACTGTTTATCCTAGGGCTTGGTAAGGCTTGGTGGTCAGGGCACAGAAACAGAGTCGATGCCCAGAGATCAGATGCTTGGCAGAAGTCGGATGAAGGCAAGAGAGAAGAATCCAGGGCACAAAGTTCTAATGAGGAGGTCAGACAAGGGCATGGAAGAAATGCTGGACATCTAGTGGGGGGAGGTTTCAACAATCAGGCACCGACAAGGAGGCAGGAGAGCGCTTCAACAGAACAGATCACATGTAGGTGAAATCATGCTGATTGCAGCAGAGGAGGTGTGTGTGACCAGGAAGGAGAAAAGGGTGACACGTATGCATCGATGGCGATTTTTAAGCTTTACCACAAATTTGTAGCATACATGTTAAACATATGCAGTGATGTGGCCTATCGGAAGCCAAGGTTTTGGCTTGAAAAAGGAAAGGTAAATAACAGACACATAATTCATATTTAATGTTGGTACCATATATTAAAGTGACTTGGAAAAAAAAAAAAAAAAAACTAAATAAATAAAAAAAAAATTCCCCATATTTACAATCTGCAGACCGTATCGCACCTGGTTTAGTCGATCGCGATACAAATCAAAAAGGAATAGAACCCAAAAAATGGAAAACATTTGTAGAGGCACTAGATTGAAGGACGGTTCACATCATACACACAAGTACCATTTTTGTCCATATAATAATGCAAGCCTTGCCAGAAAAAAAAAAGTTCAAATACTTTGTTAAACATCTCACATTGACCATCTCAGAGAATATTGGCTGCACTCAAAGACTGACGATTTGAAGTCATCAGTACTACACCCTTAGGTCTGACCCCCATTAGAGACTACACTCACCATCCAACTGAGTTGAAATTGGCACTATAGGAGTAAGAGTAGACTTTCATGAGTGTACAGTTTCCACAGCTTTGATGAAGCAGGGCCTAAAGTTTTCAGGCTTGAATAGGTCTGGTAATCCATTCCTAATGGAGCCATTTTTCTCAAGATCACATTTAGTTGCACTAATCCTGACTGGAGAGGAATAGTGGCAGTGTCTTCTCGAGACTACGGCGCTGACATTTCAAAGTTTTGATGTGAATTGTGTGACCAATGGCACAAAAACAAAAACAGTTAATGAGATTTTAATTTCAAACCCAATAGATTTTTATTTCCTGGAGCTGGCGGTGAAACACGTTTCCATGTTCTTTTACAAAGGCTTGGGATTCCTCTGGACTCTGAGACATTCGCCGATGTCTTGAGAAGTACCAGGTAGAAGAGCATGTGGATTTTAGGAGGATGGAAAATAACAAATTAAGTTTTGACTTTCGACTGGCCTCGGTCAGATACTATAAACGATTTAGTCGTGAAATGTGCAACTGCATTAATCTGAATAAGCATAAACAAACAGCGTCAAAGGCTTTGAGACTCCACTGAATCCTAATGACAGTTCTCATCCACAAATGGACAAAACGTATGACAGTGATGAATCTTTCCAGAATCTGCTGGTATACCAAAATTTCTTCTTTTATTTTTTTGATTTTAAGCTTCTCCATTTCTAATTTTTGCAAGGTACGTTTTCGAAATAATAGTAAGAAGACACAAAATTAACACAAACAGTCAAACATGGTAGTGTGAGGGTCTTGGACTGCTTTGCTTCCTCGGGACATAAAATACTTGTCATAATTAATAGAATTGCTCTCTACCAGAACCTCTAGATGCAGAACATCCAGCCAATGTTCACTTTGTGACCTTAAGCTCAAAATCATTTGGACAAAGCAGCAGCACAATGATCCGGCGCACACCACCAATCCACCTATAAATGTCTGAGTGGCATTAAGTCTGAACCTAAATCTTACTGAGATTCTGTGGTATAACCTCAGACCGATTACGATTACAATTCCTGATTGAAAACCCTCCATTGTGGCTGATTTAAAACTATTCTGCTAATAGAAATGGTAAAAAAAATAAATAAAAAATAAATCTGATTGCCAACACTTATTATTGCAAACACTTAAAATACCTTCTCACCTCGGGTCAGGTTGGTTTGGATTGCTTTTTTGCTTAACGAATGAAATAATTATTTGAAAGCTGCTTTCAATTATTCAACATATTTTTAAATCCAGGGTAATGATCGGAAACATCTAAGAGAGATAAAAATGAAAAACAGAATTAATTTGGGTAAAATATGTTGCTCTTAGAAGAAAGTAAACACCACTGTTAGACCTGTTCAGTTCTTGTTACAGAGCAACATTGTTGGAATGAGCTTTGATGAATATTTAAATAATCACCAAAATATATGAATTCGACTACTGCAGGATTATCATTTGTAGGAGAAGCCATTTTTATCACCAATAATTGCTGGTGATGCAAAAACTGCTGATCTTCACATTCATTGACTTTATTTATTTACCGGTATGTTAATTTTTAGTGATTTCTCCAATTTATTAATTTATGTTTTGGCAAATTTCATTTTGAAAAGCAAGAGTGGGATTCTGCTTTATTTTTTAAATTACCACCTGCCAGTTGACTTTCAGATGATCTGTTTTGTAATCTGAGAATTTCACACAACATGCAGAGCTCAGTCTAAACAGGGCAACACAAAGTCCTTAAAGAAATTAAAGACATGTTTATCTCAAAAGGTTATAAAATAATAAAAACACATTTTAGATTTAGAAAAAAAAGCACCCCTTTTCAATTAAAACTTCTTTTTTGAATGTTTCTTCTGCAATGATTCAAAGTCCAACTCATCGAAGCAGCAAAAGGTCCACATTTGTGATGTTCACTGATGAAACTTAGCTATAATTTGCATTTGGATGCACCAGGTCAGCATTATCATATAGTGAGTTTAGAGCAGAAATTCTGAAGAGCGACTCCTGGACCTTTCTGACCCTCACTAATGCCCTGCCTGAGGTAACGTATAACAATGAAAATATGCAAAACCTGCAACCCGGAGGTGTGTAATGACCACTGGTTATCATATGTCTCATGTAAAAAGGGCTACAGGCCACTCAGTATAAAATGATCCAGTTCATTAATATCACAATAGCTGTAAAGCTGCCAGTGCCACTCTGTCCTTATCCCACATAAAACTGATTTGTGGTAGCTTCAATCTGCCAGCCCTCGGTCTTCTTAATGATCATGAGATCCATCACACTCATTTAATCAGAGCTGTAAGGAAAGCAAAGAAGATCTATGAGGCTATTGTTTGGTTCAATGGGTTCTTTTGTGACGGTACTCTCACAGTTTTTCTCCTCTCCTTAAATCTAGATTATACAGTCTAATTTGTAATTTAGAGCATGCAAAATGTCAATTGTTCCAGGAATGTTGATGGTAGTGGTGAACGGAGATCCTTTTATCTCTCAGTACAGGTTAGGGGAAGAGTAAATGCAATAGTCTGTGTTCTTAAAGTTAGTGCTGATGTAAAAAAAAAAAAAAAAAGTTTTCAGGTTTATAATACTTAATAAAACAGTTCTTACCTAATTAACTTTTCCGTTTAGTCACAGTAGCACCACAAACATCAATCATTTCTACTGGATTTTTATGTGACGGGTCAACACATGGAATAGGTGATTGCAAGATTGATGGAACAACATTGTGGGTTTGAAAATATTGAACATCTAAAAAACAAAGTAATCTGAAAACCCCAATTAAGACACATTTTTTCCTCACTTTGTTCCTTTGTGAAAAAACTCAAGCCTATATGGAAAACAACAGCCATCAATTTTTTAAATTTGCAACAGATTTTCAACACGATGGCCTTTGACTGGTTCACTGTGAAGCTCTCTGGCAATATGTTTAATGACTGTCGTACCATTGGAAGTTAAATCTATCCCCCATTGAAGTCTTTTCCAGTCTTAACATAACATATTCCTCCAGATTTGTCCTGCAGCTCCAATCAGCTCTCCAGAATCATCTCCACAGCATGTTAGTGCCACGGCAAAATGTCAAAGCGGAGGGAGATTGTGCGTTTAGGTAGAGGTACACCCTTCCATGTTGGCCAAAAAGTAGAGAACCCTCCTCCACCTGTAGGTAGCCACTACATGGCTTTTTTTGGGAAAATGCAAATTGAGACTTTTTGTGGCTTTCTTTTAACAATGCCAGATTTCTCACAGTGAATGTTCTTGAATGTTGTAAAATGAATGGCAAACAGTGCACAGCACACTGATGTATTGTTGTTGCGTTTAAATTCATGTAGAACAAACATCGGCTAGTGAGTGGATCCTCTCCAAAGACAAAGAAAGACAGCTGCTGGCAAGATCAGGACTCATGAGTTTGATTGGTTGACGATGTGTGGAAATTCAAGTAATGACAGGTGGTGCAAAATGACTTAGAAATTGTGTATGTGACATGTTTGCTTTATATTTTACCACTGATCATTGACGTAGTTGTGATTATGCGAAACCTAACTAGTTTTTTTTATTTTTCTTTACTTTTTTCCTCTCTGGTGATTTGACCATGTGAGAAGGCAGTATCTAAACCAGGTAGAGTGCTGAATATGGAAGAGACAGATGGATGCATTGCCATTTTGGAAGCTGCTGCTTTGTGTAATGACTTGAAGAAAATAAACAGACTTTATGTGCTGTGCTGTTCAGTCAAGTCGGAGAGATGTCTCCAATTTTCCACACCACACCTCTCTGTGTAACAACCTAAGAAGAAGACAAAAATGCTTCATTTGTATTCCTGTGCCTCACACATGTAGTTTTTTTTTTTTTTTTGATACGTTTGCAAGCAAATTGGCAGGAACGACTGAATTCATTGTCGATGTTGTCGTAGGTACGTCCAGCATGTGTGCTGCGCACCTGGGTGTAGAGGGGGCATTTGCAGCATTGGTGGACTCAAGTCCCGAGGGAAACGTGGAGTTCATCGTGCAGTCAGCTGTGCATAATGAAGAAGCAAGTGGAGAGAGTGGGAGTGGCATGAAGAAAAATGGAAATGTCCGTAATTCCTCCATTTGCATGCCACGAAAGTCTGTCTCATGAGAACATGTGAATATTCTGCAGGAAGATTCCTTCTGTTCAGAGAAGCTGGAGTGGAAAAAAAACAACAAACAAAAAAACCCCCAGGAATATCACAAGATATTTTGGCAGATATGAAACAAAATACAGATCTTAAAACCAAAGGCATATGACATGACAGTAGAAACTATTTTCAAACCAAAGACAGGTGGGCACGTGGTTTGCTTGCTGCTTTTATTTCTCAGTGAAATACATGAAAATGTCACTTTATCTCCTGCATTGTGTTATAATAGAAAACTGCAATTAATTTCAAAATATCAGGTTCGATTCAGTTCAGCAGAGTGTCGCCCACAGGATTTCACTGTTACCAAACAAAGGAGATCATTTATTTATTTAAAAAAATAATATTACTATTACTGATGTTTTTTTCTCATGTGGACCTAGCTGTGTCTTTAATAAAGCTGTGATTGATTGATTGATTGAATTATCAGAGCGAGACAGTAACGGGAATTTTCTGAACTACCAGAACCAGCAGATTTGAATTATAAAGAACGATTATTGCCTCATGAACACATGAAGCTGATCACAGGAAGGTAAAGGCGAATCTTCATCATAACCAAGGACTAAATTATTCTTGAATTCTTTCTTGGCTGGAGGACAGAACAAATGCTTCTTCTTCTTTTTGTTTTTAAGTTTCATCTAATTAGTTGCAAAAGAAAAACTCATTACCATTTTGTTGTGCTCGATCACGCTAATGCGAAATTGTAATGTTTAATTAAACTGACTCAAAAGATTCTACAATACTTTACATTGATAATGGAGTGCATGCATATCTATGCTGATCACAATGCACAAAAGGATTTTTAATTGAATTTTGATGAAGAAATATCAACTTTTGAATGTTACTTTTAACACCTCACACGCATATATGTCTGTAGAGTATTAAGTCAGTAGTTGACCTGTCTGGTGAAGATAACCATTGTTAAACAAAAACTGTAGCATTTCTACTACACATTGTTTTATACAGCCTAAGCCACACAGTTTGTAGTTAGGACAATAACTTAAGGCAGGCGTTAATTAAACATTCATTTCATTAAGCCTGCGTTTCTGTATTTGAAATGTGGGTGTAATGTTTTCTAAAATAAACATTTTGTTATGTTACGTTATGTTTTCATTAGCTGCAAGTGGAAAACCTGCCATGATGCCCAAACACAGAGCCAGGTAATGCAGGACAACAGACAAAGTTTCAATAAACTGAGTGGACAGGAGAGCAGCATGAGAACCACAGGAGGATCTGACACTGAGACACTGAAACTGGCGGAGTGTTTACACCGGGGGACTGGATTGCTGGATGCAACACAGAGTGGATGGAAAACACAAGTGTACAAAACAAGAAAACACGAGACTCTGAGTTAGAATAACGATTGATGTTGATATAATTAGGGCTTTTGACACATTTTAATTTCCATAGGCTTATGTGACCAAAGAGCAAGTTGTGAGAAAAACAACTCGAATGGAAAATTTGTTAAAAACAAAACATTTGACAATCCTGGTAAACCAGGAATATCGCAAGACAAAAGCGTTGATGTTGTTTACCTCAAGGCAAAATGAGGTTAGTTTTTCAGCAACACTGCCCAGTAAAAGTCTGCAACAAGGTTATGGTTACCATCCATACTCAGCTAATCACCTTACGTAGGTGTTATGATGTCTCTGTGCAGGCATGCGCTTGATAAAATGGAGAAGTAAAAGACAGAAGCAAAAGGTGAGAGTGGTGAGAATATGGAAGACGAAATGAAAAAAAAAAAAAAAGAAAGAAAAGACTTCCCACTCCAAGTCAAATGCCTACCTTTGCCGTTTGAAACGCTTGGTCCGTTGGGACAGCCCCTGCCACCATATTAGATTTTCAGGCTTATTGCCTGAGCCAAACTCTCTCGCCTCGGGTCACTTTTCCTGTCTGAGGAAGACGTGGATTTCTCCCATCTCCCAGAAGCCTCCCAGATATGTTGATCTAAGGCCAAAGCTTTAATATCACCCAGCTCACCTCTTAAGCTTTCATCCGAGTTAATTCAATTCAGACAACTTGAACAGCCAACGTGTCAATATTGGAGATATTAACTTTGAGAATACATTTGGGCACGACTCATTTGAACAGTCTCCCCCCTCTCCACCTTGTCTGAGCCCCCCTGTCTCACACCACGACTTATCTTAATCGAGGATGGCATGCTCGTCCGCATCCGGACTAATTTAGTTCATACGAAACGGAGCACGATGCGGCCAGACGGGTCTCTGTCGCTGTTTTCCTGGGTCAGGAAATGGGCAGAGGTTGCGCAAAGGATGGAGAGAGGATGTTGGAATACAGATTGGCTGGGACTAGTATACAAAGCAGTACGAAAGAAGAAAGCGCAGATATAAATATTAATTTACATCGCTCTATTTCTGTTCTGTCATTTTGCAGTTCATAATGACAGAACACATGCGTTCACAAATATAAACTTGGTGGAGTTTATATTTGTGAAGAAATAAGTTCTTCTGGTGTTCTACTGTTTGGTAAATGGTAGAATTTTTTTTTCTAGAATGGTGAACAGAAACAAGCGTGGGATTAGGGTCAAACAGTCGAGTCATCGATAATCAGCATTTGGATTGAATAAATGTGTGCAGGAAGGTCCATATGTTGTGCTATTTGAATCAAAAACAAAACAAAAAGCATTGGTTCTATTGATTTGACTGTTTTCTGAAATAACAATAATTTTAAAATACACACAGAAAGTCATCTGGAACCACATCTCTCTAAAAAAATGAAGGCACTACAATGTAAAGATAACAGAACAGCCTATGAGTGTGAAAAATATTTTGCTAGCACAAAAGACAAATCAATTGGGAATACAACAGAGATGTTTTGCTGGTTAATGGCAACACATAATTGAGTGAGCACTCTTTATTTTCCCAAAAGATCCTCTTATGCAAAAAGTTTGACAATTATAAAAAAAAAAAAAAAAAAAAAAAAAAAAGGGTCATGAGGGCAAATTTCTACCAAACCACCGAAAATCTTGTTATTTTTCTGTTTAAAACACCTTTTGCTTCGGGGTAATAAAACAGGCTAAAACTGAAGGACAGTGAAAATATACACAGATTTCAAATAGATGGCTTGAGCAGAGTCAGCAACCAGATGGTTCAGGAAACCATGAGTGTTTTTTCAAAAATGCACAATTTTTCCTGAGCTTGTATGTTATGTGTCAGGAGAAAACTGTTGCTTTTTCAGGGAGCCTGTTTTTAAGATGATTAAGGAGTGACAGACATTCACCATTGAGGTGAATTAGAATTAGATGAGGCTCAACATGGAGCTCTTGTAAATCCCTAAGTGGGATTCTAGTTTGCTAAGTTTCCAAGCTGCTAACCCCAGTATTACACCTGGTTTTCTCTTTCTCGCTGTCATAAAAATCATCACCTTACTCTAAACTCACATTTGAGACAAAGACTCAGTGTTCTATGTGTGACACCATTACAACTTTGCAGCTTTTATTTGACATTTTTGTGCTTGATTTCTTTGTTTCACACAGTTTTCTGTATTTCTTGCAGACATATTATTATTGTTTGATTTATTTGGTGAATTGTGAATGGTCTGTACTTGTATGTTGCACACCTGAACACAATTGAAAGGGAAAATTTGTGAAACTTGTGATGGAAGTTTTAACCGTAAAGAAAATGAAAGAGACATATTTCGGCTGGTCACAGCAAACTGTAAATAAAAAACAGTGTAGAGCGTATAAGGAAACTGTCCCTTTCTGTCCCGTAAATCAAACTATGATTTGAGATGAGCAGGGACGGAAATAGAAAAATACTTATGGGGTGGCATGAGGGGGGCAGAGATTTTTTTCAAGGGTGGCAGTGTATATATATATATA
>NW_015113342.1:222622-229253 GCF_001443285.1 Poecilia latipinna
GTTGCATTACGTAAAAAAAATCGGAATTGGGTCACTTCAGGGTGCAGTGTGAACGCACCCTAAGGCACTGGGGTCAAGTATCTCGACACTGGCAAAAGAAGGTTCAATGTCCAAACTTATTGTTCTTGCTGATTTATTTTCCTCTTTCACGAAACAATTACAGAGTTAAACTTTCCTTTGTTCTCATGCCACCTCTCTTACTCTGGTCAAAACCATTGGCCCCAAACCCAAATGCCTGCTGGTCCTTCACCAGGCCCCTACACTTATAGAAAGTGGACTGACCCACATTACTTCCGGTCTAAATTTAGAAAATGCATAAGTAATAAAAAAAAATGAAATCAACAATTATCAACCTACAAATAAACTCTGTAAATAATACAAAAAAATAGGAATTTAAGAATACAGTAACAAAATTCAAATGGATAAAGAATTGAAGAAAAAATTGCTCCAACCACTTCTATTCGCCTTTTCTCGCTCTGCATGTCGACATTACACAAGGACCCGTTGCCATGGCAACCGACAAACAACAGCTCAACCAGCAGATATAGCAGAGATTACCAAACAGGGGAATCAACATCAAAAACAAACATTTCCCACACAAAAAAGTAGTAAAAACACTAAAACAGAACATCCAGTCTGTTACATTATGCTGTCAGGCTTGATGTCTTTATTGTGATTATTAATAAGTTTTCGCCTGACCACCGCGGTGGTTGATTGGCTGATTTAAACAGCTTCTCAACTGATGACTTGGTGGGCGGGTTGTTTAGTGCTAACGGAACCAAAACACACAGAACTGCGCAGCACATGTTAAGGCTATCAAAGTCAATAGCAAGCCAGCAACAGTTAGGCTAGTATAACTGACCCACATTTTTTCTTTAAATTAAAACTTTTTCCTCACCTGTGAAATCTGAAAGCCCTTTTTATCTATGGCTGTCATAGGGTTGAATTAACTGCTAAACATTGCGTCCTTTTTTCTGATTCTTTGCGTGGTTGTAGTATTTTCCTGACCACCGATATTCCTGACTCAATGGACAGCAATGGCGCGTGTGTGGCGCACAAGTCACGTAATGTCCAGTCCAATAATATACTGTATATCCATCAATGCTGCTGTCTCGCGCTCTGTCTCTAGCACTTCCCGCTACTCAGCAGTAGGTGTCAGGTTACATTGTGTTGCATCCAATGTTGTCGGAAAAAAGAGTTTCATGCGCTTGATGTCCATAACTATTTATTGAATTCGTTGTCGCTAGCTGGGGTGGCAACAGGGGTGGCAAGGTTCTCGTTTGGTGTGGCAACTGCCACCCCAGTAGATCCGCCCCTGGCAGTGAAGCTATTCAGTTGAATGTAACGGTTTGTTAGAGGCGCGAGCTGCAGCCTCAGGAATAGCAGCTCGCTCTTATTTCTAATAAACGCTGTTTGCGGTACAACGTCTGCGGTGTGTTGGCGTCTTTATAGTATTTACTTACAGTAAACCACTTTAAAAGGTAATTACAGGATGGAAAAGGTACATTTCCAGTAAAATAATGGTATCTACAGACGCCAACTTTTACCCCCCCCCCCTTTTTAAACCGTTTTTCGGTAAAAAAAAAAAGAAGAAAAAAAAAAGAAACTGGCGTCTGTAGGTACCAGTATTTTTTTTTTAACCATTCTTTCACCGTATCTATACCGTACTTGCATTGACAGTAATCTACTGTCAGGATTAATTACGGCACAGCTACTGTGCATTTACATTAAACTTCTGGCGTCTATAGTTGCCAGTATTTGACTGTAAATTTACAGGATTATTTCGAAAGCCGTTTTCGCACTGCAAGGAACGGAACGGCACGCTTCGGTCCGGTTCCACCAGTACTGCAGCCCTGTTGGGTTTGCATATAACTGAGGGCGGCATCGAAGCTGTACCTGACGTTATTATTTTTGAAACTAAACAATGGTTTCGATGTAACGGCCGAAGCCTTTTCCTCAGAGATGTGGTGGAAAACTTTCTCATTCCTCGTTGACCGATCGAGCTCATTCTGTACTCGTTCATCAGCGAGTAAGCAGAGGAAAAAAAATTACCTCATCATGGGACCAGGTAACAGCAGAATATTGAGAGGAATTCATCGCAAATTAAAAATAATAATAATAAAAATATTAAAAAGAGCCCTCTTTACAAAATACAGTAAGAACAGTTTAGTGAGAGCCAGCTAGAACCGATCAACGGCTGACTGCAAAACCACCAACGGCTGACGCTAAACCAATCAGCTGCTGAATTCTAAGCAGCCCCGCTTGGCCGGTCCGATTGGAACCACAGCTCTTGTGGTTCTAAGGAGCCGGGTCGGAAGTTCTAATGCAAACACGGTTGGCCTTACTTTGAATCCGGTCCATTCCTTGCAGTGCGAAAACGGCTTTAGTGTGGTCGTACTCATCATGAAGGATCTTTGGGCTGCGCTCACTTAGGACTCGTCTGCATCGGGTGGCCGTTCCAGAGGCATGAAGCCCCGACAGCATAACTCCTAAGATCAGTGGGACGCTGGTTTAAAAAAATAACTGCATTTTTTTCTCTCTCTCTTTTTTTTTACAAGCAGACAGCACAAAAGCTCAAAAACACAAAATATTCATCTAAGAATCGATTTCTTCCTGTAATGGAAATTATTTCTGATTAAGTTCTCTGTTTTCCCTTTTCTACATGGTTTTAATGTTAAATTGCACCCTGGACCTTCTGGTCACAAGACGATCACTCTACCCTCAGAGCCACAGCCGCCCTAAAAAAACCACTGCTTGATCCTTTTTGCTAATGTTTTTCAAAATGCAGATTTAAACAGTATAACAAGCTACAATTCAGTGCAATTTAATTTGAAAAGTGAGTAGAAAAGGTAAACTAAAGGACAAACCATAAAAGCACAAGTATAGTGAAAACAAACAGAAATCATTACTATTTCTTAAATCAATACGTTCTATAAACATTGAGCCGAGTGGTGTGCCGTCTTCCACTGAAACAACGAAGGGAAAAGGGCTAACGAACGGCGAATTCAACTAATTTTACAAGTTTAACAATAATATGTTTGGAGTTTCTTAAACTCTTTTGGGGCAATTTACAGTGACCAACTAACGTGACTGACATGTTTTGGGAGATGTGGGGGGGGAAACCGGAGCACCCGGAGAAAACCCACGCAAACACGGGGAGAACATGCAAACTCCACACAGACCGCTTCTGTGAAGGCACAGCGCTAACCGCTGCGCCACCGTGCTGCGCATGTTTTTTCCAATTGGATTGGGTAGAGATCTTTGTTCTAGTTTGTCAGTGGGGGCGGAGGAAACATTTTAAATTTCCTCTTGACGGAGGGTCGCGGGGCGCACTGTACACAGGCAACAACCTCCATGCGTTTGATTGCAGTCCTCCGTTCCTCTCTCGCATTTTTATCCTCTCCTTAACTATGTCAAATTAAATCAAGAACATTATACCTGTTCTTGATTCTATTCACCCTTTTGTTTCCTTTTTTTACTTCTTGAACCCCAGAGTGTTTTGTATTTTTTTCCAAATTGAAATTTTTGATTTTTTCTTTTTACCGTCCTCTGTAGTTTTGCGGTCTGGATGGTCTAAATCTTCCGGTACGGTTTCTCCTGCAGTCTCTGTCTCCTCTGTGGGTTCCGGATCCGTTGAACGACCTGGTAAAGAGTCTTCTAAGAGTTCCTTCTCTGAAGAAACCTCTTTACTTGATCCTTTGACTAGGTCGACTGGGCTCTGTGAAACTTCCTCCTTCTGGAAAACGGTGGTCTGATTTTGATCTGAGCTCTCAGAGTGTTTTGTAGCTCCTCTTTTGTTTTTTCCAACTCCTCTTTCACACAGCNTATTTCCAGCTGGTATTTTTCGGCTTGATGTTTGTGTAGCGTCCCGGTCGAAAAGATGTTCTCTTTAACTGATGGTTCACTCCTCTTTATTTAACAGCCTTTATGTGTGAACACACCGTAAGAGCTACAAATGCACAAACGAAACACTATTAGCAGCTCTTAGAGGTTCTAACCTTTTCTTTTAACTCAAAAAAACCTACTTTATGCAACAACATTACATCTACATCACGTGTATTTAATTAACCTACATTTCTATACTACAAATTAACCAAAAATGTATTTCAACTGCTTTAACAGTTTGACAGTTAATCAAACATTAACATCGTTTTATATCAAAATACAAAATGTATGTTCAATAAATACAATATTCTCGATAAAACACCCACCTTGTTCCCTCATCAACCGAGTGCTATTTAACTAATTGCTTGGACCTTAGTTGAACCACCCTTTAGTTGTCTTCACTGAACTGCGACTTGTATGTTTGCTCATTCTCTGTACTATATCTTAAACAGACAACAGTCAGATACTGTCAGATGTTTGTACAAATTGCTTAGCAACTCTGACTTCCAAAAAAAACAAAAAAAACAAACTCTTTTCAAATCAAAACGTCAGTTAAAAAACAACAAACAACTCCCAGCTAAATGAGAAAACACCAAAAGAATATAACAAAACAAATAAAAAATTCAATTACATATATATGAATCAACAAAAGCTTTACAGTTTGAGCGTAGTCACATCGGTTTCGTGCCGACGGTTTAGCTCCTGGTACAAACCTAGAACTTTCTCAAACTCAGCCTGGGCACGACTTCCCTTCTCCTGCAGGAATTTGATTTGTGCTTTCTTGAAGGAGGGCATTCGTTGCTCTCAGATTATCCAGAATCACCATGTCTTCCTCTGATTTCTGCAGATGAGCGTTTCTCTCTTGAATCATCTGCTGCTGGAATTTTTCAGTTTGTTCCAGTGCAGACTACTGTGTTTCCTCGACAAGTTTCTCTTCCTTTTCTCTTTTTGAAAGAGCAGTTTCCCCCTGCTTTATCTTCTGCTCATACATTTCCACCTGCTGCTGCAATTCTATAATATCAGTTTCGTACCTACTCCTTAGCTCCTCATATGAAAAGTGGACCTGATCAAGTTCATTTAGTATGTATTTCTCCCTCTTTTTCAGAATTACGACCTCTCCTGACATTTTCTGGAAGAGCTCCTCCTTCTCAGCTCTCAGGTCGTTGATGAGCTGCTGACTCTCCTTCACTCTCTCTAAATTGGCATCTTTCTCCTGTCTCACCTCTTGCTTATATCGTTCTACATCTTGATTTAGACCACTAGTATCGCTTTCATACTTCCCGATGAATTCATGGAATGAATGTTTCATTTGATAAAAATTTTTCTGCCAACGTCTCATCATGTTGCAGGAATCTTATTTCTTTGGTTGCGTTGTCAATAAACGCCATGTCCTCCTCTGATTTCTTAAGATGAACTTGTCTCTCTTGAATAATCTGCTGTTGAAGCTTTTCAGTTTCTTGTTGCAGTTCACAATGGTTTCTGTCATGGCCACATGTCGCTTTCTTTTCTCTTTTTATCTTTTGCTGGTATGTTTCAACCTGCTACTGTAACACCATAATATCTATTTCATACCTACTCATTAGGTGACTCATCCCCTCTGTTTTAGAACAGAGGGGATTAGCTCAGTTTTTGTCACTTGTTTAACTTTTAGGAATTGCAGCAGCTGCAGTGCGCTGCAATAAAGCTTCTGTAGAAGCCTAAATTCAATTTTAGTTCATTCAGACCTTTAGGATAAATTATGTCTATATTTCTTATGGTAATTTGTTTTTTTGGATAAAAATGATTAAAAGTTAAATCTCTATTGCATACTAATTTGTTATACTGGACTATACTAAGGCCTTCTTGTAAATTTGCATATGTAATTGCAGTTAAGGATTTTAGGGTGTGGCCAGGCAGAATCAGTTGGGCAGTTGTGGAGCCACACAGTTTTTTGATCTCTCTCTTTCTTTCTCTCGCTGCTTAAGACTCTCTTTTGTTTACTCGATTATTTTTGTGGAAAAATAACATTTGCACCGTTTTTATTTTTGAAGTAAACCGTTAACCTTTATCAAGAGGACCCAGTCTGTTTTTTTTTTTTTTTTTTTTTTTTTTTTGACGTTTTTCGTCATCAAGTGGACGGAGAGCGTCAAGCTTATGGCTTCATTATTTAGGAACCTACAGCTACAATAAAGCTGATAAACAGGTGAAGAACCAAACTAGACAGAACCACTTCTGATTGTTTGCCAAGCCAAATCACCAAACAATTACAGAGTTCAAACTTTCCTTTGTTCTCATTCTCTTACTCTGGTCAAAACCATCGGCCCCAAACCCAAATGCCTGGTGGTCCTTCACCAGGCCCCTGCACTTATAGAAAGTGGATTGACCCTCATTACTGCCTGTCTAAATTTAGAAAATAAATAAGAAAAATAATAAAACAAAAAATAAATAAAATCAACAATTATCAACCTACAAATAAACTCTGTAAATAATACAAAAAATATAAGAATAAACTAACAAAATTCAAATGGATAAAGAAATAAAGAAAAAATAGCTCCAACAACTTCTATTCCGCCTTTTCTCGCTCTGTATGTCGGCACGACCCGTTGCCATGGCAACCGACAAACAACAGCTCAACCAGCAGATATAGCAGAGATTACTGAACAGGGGGAATCAACATCAAAAACAAACATTTCCCACACAAAAAAGTAGTAAAAACACTAAAACAGAACATCCAGTCTGTTACATTATGCTGTCAGGCTTGATGTCT
>NW_015113342.1:231165-239029 GCF_001443285.1 Poecilia latipinna
CGGCCCCAATCCCAAATGCCTGCTGGTCCTTCACCAGGCCCCTACATTTATAGAAAGTGGACTGACCCACATTACTTCCTGTCTAAATTTAGAAAATAAATAAGAAAAATAATAAAACAAAAAATAAATAAAATCAACAATTATCAACCTACAAATAAACTCTGTAAATAACACAAAAAATAGACATTTAAGAGAAACAAAATTCAAATGGATAAAGAAATAAAGACAAAATAGCTCCAACAACTTCTATTCTATTCCGGCTTTTCTCGCTCTGTATGGCGGTATTACACACGACCCGTTGCCATGGCAACCGACAAACAACAGCTCAACCAGCAGTTATAGCAGAGATTACCAAACAGGGGAATCAACATCAAAAACAAACATTTCCCACAGAAAAAAGTAGTAAAAACACTAAAACAGAACATCCAGTCTGTTAAATTATGCTGTCAGGCTTAATGTCTATATTGTGATTATTATTAAGTTTTCGCCTTAACACCGCGGTGGTTGATTAGCTGATTTAAACAGCTGCTCTACTGATGTCTTGGTGGGCGGGTTGTCTTATTTTAGTGCTAACGGAACCAAAACACACAGAACTGCGCAGCACATGTTAAGGCTATCAAAGTCAATAGCAAGCCAGCAACAGTTAGGCTAGTATAACTGACCCACATTTTTTCTTTAAATTAAAACTTTTTCCTCACCTGTGAAATCTGAAAGCCCTTTTTATCTATGGCTGTCATAGGGTTGAATTAACTGCTAAACATTGCGTCCTTTTTTCTGATTCTTTGCGTGGTTGTAGTATTTTCCTGACCACCGATATTCCTGACTCAATGGACAGCAATGGCGCGTGTGTGGCGCACAAGTCACGTAATGTCCAGTCCAATAATATACTGTATATCCATCAATGCTGCTGTCTCGCGCTCTGTCTCTAGCACTTCCCGCTACTCAGCAGTAGGTGTCAGGTTACATTGTGTTGCATTCATTGTTGTCGGAAAAAAGAGTTTCATGCGCTTAGGTATTTTAAGCTTAATGATACACTCATGGATTTGTTAGCTTGATTTTCCTTTTGTACTGTCAGGCCACTTAGTTGTTGACTTGCTCATTTGTCCTTTTGAGCAGTAAAGAAGTGTAAAACCAAAATTAGTCAGTATAAAACATATTTAAACAAAGCTTCTGATTTTTAGTTACATGGTATTTTTCAACCTCTGTTTAAATTCTTTTCTCCACACTAAAAGCAAAGCAAATAAATAAAGCAAATAAATAAAATCATCTCTTGTGTCTCTTAGCTAATCTAGGTTTTGCTTTGGTGAAAGTGAGGTATTTTTATTCTGGTTGGAATAAATAATCTACACCAGGTCTTCTGGGCTTATTCCCAGCCAGACATTCCCAGAATACCCCTAGAGGGGAGGCTTCAGGGAGACATAATAATCAGATACCCTCACCTCCGCTGCTGTTGCAAGAAGATATTAGGAGCTTAGAGAGGGTAGCCGAAAATCTTTGTTCCCAAGCCTATCCTTGCAAAGAAAGAAAAGAAAACTTATTTCAATGTCTCGTATCTGTAGTTTCATCATTTTGGTCACGAATCAAAGCTGCGTGAGTAAAAAAAAAAGGCGTAGATCGGCTGGTAAATCCTGAGCTTCAACTTCAGGCCCAAGCAAGGTCTGAATGTGGAAACAGGCAAGAATCTAAACAAAATAAAGCAAGAAAGATGACGTGAAAATAGGCAAAGTAATTTAAAGCATGTGGCGCAAGGAGAAAACAAAACGTTACAAAACAAATTAAAAAAAAAAAAATCTCAAATTCTTTTTTTTTTTTAAAGAAGTGAAAGTTTTACAACCGTGAGCAATAATAATAATAATGAAAAGTTACAAATTAGAAAAAAAAACATGACCTTATAATTACAAAATGAATCTGTGGAGGAACAATATTAAACTTCTAAATCTGTCTCCAGCTTTGGTAAATGCCAAGAAAAAGGAGGATTTATTCATAACGGGGGTAAAAAAAAAAAAAAATTGAGTCACTCAGATATCAACATACATGTTTATTTTTACATTTTCATTTTAAGCTTTTTCAGAAACTGAAAAAAAATGATTCAGCTACAGGTCAAGAGTAGTTTTCAAGAATTTATAAAAGAGCAAATAATAGAGGCTTTTGAGGACTATTGTTGAAACTGTAGAAGATCGATTTATCAAAATACAGCATATTTCTATCCATTTAAGAGCAGAATTAGAAGTGGAAAAAATATGTGATGAAATAGCTGGAAAGTACAAAGATAACAAAAACCGGCTTTGACAGAGAGCCTTGAGAGAAGTTGTTCGGTTCTGCACTTGTTTTGGTTTTAAATCTGTTTGTTTTTAAACAGATTTAAAACCAAGACTGGTTTTAAATCTGTTTCCTCTTTTTTTTTTTTTTTTAATTGTCACTAGATTTTTTTTTTTGGGCTTAAAAATTTCCCTTCAGATAAAAATTTTTTTTCCCCTTTTTTCAAAGAATGATAGGGTTAGGGTTGGGGTTATGTCGGTATAGTCTGACTTTATTTCACTGTAGTCATCCTCACCGATGAATACGAGTACATTTTGTTTTTAGTTTTCTTCATTTTTTAAAATCACAGCTGTACTTTCACCTTTCTTTTTTTTCTGCTTATCTTGAGTAAGGTAAAGACATGTGTTGCACATCTGCTGGAATGAAGTCACGGAAGAATAACACTGGAAATGAATGTTTTGCAAGAAACTGTGATCGTCCAACAAATTAAAAACTCGGACCGGTAACCAATTTTTTTTTAAACAAAACTTGAAGCTCAAGATCAGAATGACAGACACATTTTTGATGATTGCGTTTCTATGTGCTGGAGCCAAAAGTGTGCACTTTTGCGACATTCTAACGGTGCAAATCAAAGGCAATAGCAGTGCCAGAAAGAAGGAAAGAAGTGATCACCAATATCAATCCAATAAGTAACATCACGTTCCCTTCTGATGTACCTCAGAGAATAAATCAAGTGAGCCATATGGATCAGTGGTACTTCAAAACTCAGCTGCTGCTTTCCTACTCCGAACTGATTTGCAGCTGAAATAGAAAAGAAAACTGAAACTCTGCATTTTCCACTCATTTCCATACTCTAATGACTTACATTTACTTGCACACACAGACCCAGTGACACTCAATCATCTATAAAAAACATCTGTTTAAGAGCAAGAGCTGTGCTGTGAGCCAATTAGCTCATCAGCTCTGTGATGTTTTTTTTTTTTCTCTTTCCTTTTAATGTTAAATATAGAAACTGCCATTTGCTTTTTATAACAGCAGGAAACATCAAATGCAGGCAAAATCCCTCCGTATTAGTTAGGAAAAACAAACTTATTCTTCCTTCAAATGTAAATCTTTTCGGTTTTTGGACACAGTGTAATATTTTTATAGCAATTGCCAGTTAAACAGTTAATCATGATCAGATACAAGAGGCAGATGTTGAAGTGGTGTTTATTTGTGTCCATGTTTTCTTCAAAAACACATGGAGACGGTTAACGATGAAATTCCCAGCTGGATCAATAACTTCCGGTAGCACATTATTCATCCTCATGTCATCATGTACAGTGTGTGCATGAGGACAGTAGACTGATTTCCTTCCTTAACATTTTCCTTCAACAAACACAAAAAACTTTTATGTTTTTGCCACAGATTTCGGGCAGTTCACTGTTATTCTCATATCAGGTCCTACGTCAATTTGTGCACATCTTTGCATGTGTTGTCACTGCAAGTTTTTGTTTGCCTTTCCGTACAGAATGAGGTCGTGTCTTAAATAAAAATGGAAAGTGAGAGCCCTTTGTGCAATTTGAATAAAAGCCTGTTGACTGAAACCTCGCGTTCTTCCCACCAGCATCCTTCAGTCAGAGGCTCTCATGAGGTCTGTTTGGCTATTAGCCGGTGCTCCATATTTGTGAGATGTCACCAGTAATAAGCAAGTCACTAGCTTTTCTTTCCTGTGTCTGTCAGACAGAAAATTGGATCCTCAACTCCCACTAGTCCCCAACGGGACCTTCCACCTGCCAGCACCATCAATTAGTCCGATGCACAATAACGTCACATGCCACAGAGTGGAAGGGGGCTTGGAGGAGACCTAGAGACACTATCATGTGTCCTGTGATGCTTTCACATCTACTGTGTTACCCTAAGTCAAGACACGGAGACGCATCTCTTCATGGACATGCAGTGTATGGATGGAGCATGGTTACTTGTTACAGAACGGACAGAAATATGGAGCATACTCAACTACTGTGGACCAAATTACTCTCTGCAAATGAGTCAGGAACATAAGTCATGTAATGGAATACAAAACCTTTATAGGAGCTGTGCAAATTGTGAAACAATTAGCAGCGCTGCATCTCGAGTAATGGTTTTAATTAACTCTAAAATCTGATTAGCCTCTAATGCAGTCCTTAAGCAGTGGAAGGAGTTCACCACCGCCGTTAGAGGCTCACAAGGTTTATTATCAACTCTTAACAGTGTTTAAATTCTACTGAAACATCAGGTGAAGAACGAATTCAGAACCAATGTGAGAAACCGTGGGAACTTGTTCTGATGCGATTAAAAGTGGTAGGATATATTTAAAAAATATTTTAATGTACCTTTTGGTGGTGCAGTGTTGTGTCATGTTGCTTATTAGTAATATTTCCAAGCCTGGTCTGACATGTTCATATGAGTTTACATACAACACCCATATTGGCGAGTAGTTTTACGTCAATGTAGTGATCAGTGTAGCTGTTTTTATTTGGTTCCATGTGCAGCAGTGAAATTAAATTCCAGGACAGCAAGTGACATGGAGATTTTATAAAATAATTAGAAGGGGTATGGGAACTCAGCCCTGAGGAACCCCTGAGTTGGGATTTGAATTGTTTTATCAGCACATACAAATGATGTAGGCGGTTAAAAATAATTCAATTGCCAACATGGAATAATGCACACAAACCAAGCATGGTAAGAAGAAAAGCAAAGTCTGCGTCCAGAGGTCATTTGTTGAACTTCACCAGCAGAGTTTCTGTGCTGTGATCTATTTGAATTTGTTACCATGACAGAGTTTGAAGCAAGCTAATTTCACAAAATATAAGTAGTAGGAGAGATTATTTTAGTTGCACCAATTTAAATAAACGTCAGGGATTGTTTAGCTTGGCGTTTGGTTACCATCTTTAAGTTTACAACGATGGCGTTGGTCTTAAGAAGTGATTGCACTTTAACTGTTTTGAGTCTTTTTTTTTTTTTTTTTGCTACAGATTTCTGTTGGAAATCCCAGTATCCATTTTCACTGATATGCTGTGACATCGGTTTTTATTTTTATTTATTTACTTTTGCCTGCAGTAAACCGAACTATGCTCAAGATCGCGCCCTCCTTTAAAAATGCTCAGCGCTTTCTTCCTGCGTCCGTCTGCTCTCCTCAGTCACTTTTCAAGTCTGAACTCTCCTTTTAAATGAATGACTATGATTCCCCCCTCTGTCTCGCAGTGTTACCCTTGGTGCGAGCGCGAGGGATCGTCACGGCGGCTGCCAAAGCTGGACCGTCACAAAAGGTTTCCAGCTCCGGCTGCATGCCTGATTGTCAGGGACACGCTGTCTCAACCTCTTCTATTGAAAAGGTTCAGCTGGATGTTCAGCAACTGGGTCAGGGATGGTTTGCTCCTTTCAGCTGCAAGGACACACAAGGCAAACATTTTTGCAAAAAAAAAAAAAAAAAGAGAGAGAAGAAAAAAAAACACTTAAAATGAAAACATACTTTTGAAATTAAAGGTGGAGGTTATGCTTTAGTGTGCAGTGACTAATGGAAAAGTATAGATAGTTTTTTTTTTTTTTTTTTTACTTTTTAAAGTTCAATAATACCATTTGCATTATGGCAAAGAGATTGTCCACTGGTGTAAAAGCAACCCTACCTTATATTTTTAGTTTGAATACACATTTTTAATGAATAACATTAAATTAATTTTTACTTCACCTGTAAGTAAATTTATTTCTTTTCAAGAAAATAAAACTAAAGACTACGCATCAGCATGTGACCTTTCTTGTTGTTGTAAGAATTGAATATTTAATGGATTGTCTTTTTTAGAGCTGGTTTAGTTCTACAATTACAGATTGGGAAACTTTTCTCGTCTCTCTGGACTTTGAACTAAACTGGTTCTTAAAACTTGAAAAGCATAAAAGTCAGCTACCTTAATTTGTTTTCTAAAATAAAATAATAAAAAAACTGATTAAATCTTCTGAAATAAGTCGACATGTGAGATAATTAACCCGAAACATGCTTTCTACAATGCACTGCTGTTTTACCCTTTGTGATAAAATATGCTGGTGAGTCAGTATAGAACCACAACGATGTTTATTTTTTTAAATTAACAGGGGCTCCAATCCCCCCTTTTCAAAACTGACAGTGCTGCTAAAAAGCTGTCAAAAATTGAAAAATAGCCAGTCAGATCGAAAACGGGAGGGTCATGCTTTTCTGATTCTGAATTTTAAAGAAAGACTTTTTGTCAGGTAACACCACTCTAAACCAGCCAGACACACTGTTGCTTCACTATTTCGTCAACTTACTCATGTTTTCTCACCATATTATCATTCTAATTATGGTCTTGACATGTCGGGCGGGCTTCGCCAAACTACTGCAGAGAATAAAGAAACTTCAGATCTCGAGTACATTTACAAACGTGAGCACTTGAAAGCTGATCACAACCGACTGTAGAATATCAAGGGTGTGAAGAGAGGCAGGGAGCGTCTGCGGCTGCTGAGCCATTGCTTGGTCACACACGTTGAAATAATTCCTCTCACTCTGAAAGGTTGTGGCACGAAGAAGATCATGTATTGCTAGTTCATCAGATAAAGAAATGTGCCCAAAATACGTGGCTCATGCAAGATAAAAAGTGACCGATCATTTTTGTTTTGACATTATCAGGAATCTGCACAAATGTGCCTGCAACTTTCAGATTAAAACAAAGTTTTGCCTGATTAAAAAAAAGATTAAAGCCGTTATGTTAGGAACCTTTTTTTTTTTTTTTTAGAGTGGCAATAATGAACTGTGTTGTTTCTACAAGTTGTCAAGACATAGTAGCATTAGCCTAGGTGTCATGTGTTGCGGGTTGAAGTGGTGAGGAGAGACGCTGAGAACCCAGGTATGGTGAAGATAATGATTTTTAATGAAGACGACGCTTGGAGTAGTCCATACAGGCAGCACGGCAGAGACTAGCACACAGCTAAGTACCGGTAGCAACTGATTAACGGAACTAACATGCAAGCAAACACAATCCGGGACTTAGCAGTACGACCGGAGAGCAATACAGCTTGACGCAATCCAGGACTTAGCAGTACGACCGGAGAGCGATACAAGTATGACAAACAAAGACAAGGACCCGACGAAGAACACAGAGACAGGTGAGTTTAAATACACATGGAGGGTAATCAGGTAAGAAGACACACCTGGGGGACAATCAACGGGGAGGACAGGACAGAGACTCACAGGAAACAGGGCTGAACACAGAAAACTCAAAAATAAACACACAAAAACACGGATCCTGACACTAGGACAAGCTTACAAAAAGAAAAACAGAGTGCATAGCGCTAATGGAAGCTGCAGCTCCATTTATGACTTTTCCTGAGATTCAGACATAGTTAAAAAAAAAACAGAATGACTACAGGAAGAGAGACAGAAAAAAAATGAAGATAAAGTTAAGTTGATTATTGCTCACAGACAGACTTTTTTCAAAATTGGCTTATTTCTTTGTGGCATACATCCAACAAGTTGTCCAAAACAGTCCTCAGATGTATTAGTCCAGACATTATCACACAAAAATGCTTATTTGTCAGTTACTCTTTTTTTTTTTTTTTTTTTTTTTTAGCTTTGTTT
>NW_015113342.1:242276-242860 GCF_001443285.1 Poecilia latipinna
GCGCTGGAACCAGAGACGTGGAGGCGGATCCGGCGGGCGGCGTCTCCGGCGCAGAAAGCCGAGACGTGGAGGCGGATCCGGCGGGCGGCGTCTCCGGCGCAGAAAGCCGAGACGTGGAGGCGGATCCGGCGGGCGGCGTCTCCGGCGCAGAAAGCCGAGACGTGGAGGCGGATCCGGCGGGCGGCGTCTCCGGCGCAGAAGGCCGAGACGTGGAGGCGGATCCGGCGGGCGGCGTCTCCGGCGCAGAAAGCCGAGACGTGGAGGCGGGTCCGGTGGTTCCCGCCACCGCAGCAGGAGGCCCTCGGGCCCGTGGGGCCGGCCGGAGGCCCTAGAAGGCCGGCAGAGGGGCCAGCCGGCAGGAGGCTCAGACGGAGCGGGCTCGGGGAGCTCGGGAAGCTGCGCACCGGCAGCGGGCTGCGCACATGGAGCAGACTCAGAAAGCTCGGGGGGAGCAGACTCAGGAAGCTCGGGGGGAGCAGACTCAGGAAGCTCGGGGGGAGCAGACTCAGGAGGCTCGGGGGGAGCAGACTCAGGAGGCTCGGGGGGAGCAGACTCAGGAGGCTCGGGGAGCTCAGGCTCGGGGG
>NW_015113342.1:247276-253193 GCF_001443285.1 Poecilia latipinna
ATGTTTTAGTCCCAAAATTTTCCCACAAAAAAGCTTTTTTTTTAGTTTCTTTTTTTTTTTTTTTTTTTTTTTTAGCTGTGCTTTGAATCTCCTTTTTGTTTTTCTGCTATTGGGTCAAAACCCATGCTGGCTGGCCACTGGATTTGAGCTGAAAATCCAAACAAACAGAAAAATCTGAACATTTACCACCTCTAACTTACGAATGCAACAACTAACCACTAACGATTTTCTGGCAAGTGCACAGATTGGAGGAGGGAGCGCGGTTTACTGCTCGTCATGCTGCGTTCAAGGGACAGCAAATAAATGAAAATGCAGCCGGATTCAGAGCGACGTCCTCTCTCAGTTAATAAATGCACTCTTCAGGGTTTTTGGCTAAAGCTTTTGGGTTTCATGCACAAATATTTGAAACTTTTTTTAGACTCTAGAGAAAACACACACACGCGCACCCGCGCACGCACGCACACACACACACACACACACACACACACAAAAGGACACACAGTGCCCCTTCTGAAATTTTTATTTGCTTTATGGCTAAAAAGTGAATTTCGTTTTTCAGAAAATACAGACCCAGCATGTTCTGTTTAAAAGGCACAGCAGCTACTGAACGGTCATTATAAACTGTGTTGGCAATCAGTTACAGATCACACATGAAGAAAATGAGGAGAACTACAATTATCTTTCAGCGTTTATTCAAGGCTAAAAGTGCTCTGCAGTAAATGGATGCACCCTGCTGCTAAGAAAATAAAACTTTTACCCTCACAATAGCGGTAGTAGCGTTTGAGAAAGCTGAAGCGGTCGTTCTTTAAAGACAATAACGGAAAACATCCAGAAGGAAATATGAGAACAAAGATGCGTTTAGACGTAACGAGTTTTTTTCAAGTTTTCTTTGCCATGTTTCTCTTTTGTATACATTGTCGGAGGTCAAGACTATTCAGAGGATTTTGTAACAAACAAAAAATAAACAAGCAGCACTAGAGATACGTAGTGTTTTGACTACTGTACTCAAATTAAAAATATCAGTTTCTGAAGAAAAATTCTGACTTGATTTTAGTATAGACTACCTCTACTTTTTGAAAACAAAACTATTCAGTTTGCTTTGATATGTTTTAACCTCCAAAACGCCTTAAAAAAGGGGAAGAAATAGTTGCAGAGCTAAACGTTCTCCATTTATATGCATTACATGATTGGTTTAAGAATGTATTTTGAATTTTATTTAAATAGTAAGAACTTCCAAGAGTTGGAAGAATGAAGGGAAATGTCCATAGAGGTCAGAAACTTGATAGAGAAAAATCAGAGGCTTCTCATCAAATCCAATCTCAAAATCCAAAATGGCTACATGGTGTATAAAAGTTAGTGCTTGCAAAAGCATAAACAACAATGTATTTAAATCACTCAGGCTTTTACACATAAATTACTACAGCAGGGAGTTTGCTGATTGTGTTTGTGTCAAATCTAGGTTAAACATTGTTCTTTGCTTGCATTGCTAAAAGTAGTTAGCCTGATTATTTTGCATCTTACTTAGCAAAATACACTGGACTCTGAACTGAAACGCAGTTAAAGTGCTTTATGTCTTCTCGACTTCAAAGTTTAAATTTCAGATGGAGACAAAATTTATCTGAACCAACCGCCTTTTCTGTCATCCACTCCTTCACACTTAAAAGAAAATGTATTTACCCAGCAAATTATTACAATCAAAACTTAACACTTGTGTCAAAGTAATCAACTAAAAAAATAAAATAAAATAAGTTGTTATAAGTTGTAATCAAGTATGAATTTCTATGCAAATTGTTTCCATTATTTGACTCTGTAGAAAATTATGCAAAGCTCAGTTATCAAAAAAATATATAACATTTTTGAAAAGAATGGAGAAATGAGGAGTGGCAAACCTTGTGAAGATGCATAAAAGGCCCCACAATAAATTAGCATTTTTTCATTAACTGGGCAGGATAAATAACCTTAAGAAATAATTGCTTTCTACTGCTACAACTATCTCGCACCTTTAAATAATTCCTGTAAAATAAATGTGACAGAAACTTTTCTTTTAAATAAATACATTTTTAATTTGATCAGTGTCTTGCAAAGTTTCTACTACCAAACAAGGACATCCTGTTTGTGTTTCCTGAGGTATAAATTGAGTGTGAATTACACAGCGATGTGTTTGTGCCATTTTTCAGTCGGGAAAAGGTGGGAACATGTGCTAATCATATTGTGCAAATATATGTTGATCTTTAGGAAATGGCAGGAAGGAAGACAACTCAAATAAACAAAAATTAAAACAACTGAAACTGTGACAAACTGGATGAGGCCCCACACTTATCTCACATTTATCATGCAAAGATGAATTTATTTTTAGACTTTTTACAGGTGTTCACCAGGGCTGACAGTAAACGTGTAGAGCGGCATATTTCACATTCAATATTGCCGTGTGATCAACAGAATGATTAGTTTTGGTTGTGAACATTTACAGTGTGGGTTTCATGCCACTGACTAAAGACCGCACACGACATTATGTATTAAATTCACCCGGAAACAAATTAAAGATAACGCCCATCACAGCAACAGATCCTCATAGTTTTCCATTTGACATTCATGGCTTTGCAGTAAGAGACGCGAAGATGTAAGCAGGCCGTAACATAAATCCCCCCCATGGGCGTTCATCAAGTGAAGCCAGGGCAGCAGTAGCGCTGCATTATCTACGTCACAGCCAGTGGATGGTCCTTATCAGATTAAAGGTCGGAGGTGTGAAGGTAAAGCTTTGCCTTGCATCAGAATAAGTGCAGCGGGAACCGCCGGAGCACAGACGACCGTTAGCCGTGTCTCCTTTACATAACGAGAGATGGAGACGGGTTTCTGTTGTCATTAGCACTCAGATGAGCAAAAAACCATAACGTGTGTGCTCTACCGGAGCTAATACAATTTTAGTCAGGTGAGCAGGTGTTTATTTGGTTTTCATGGTTCTGCAGTAATCTGGCTGGTTACTCGGCTGACGTGTTAAAAAGGGCGTGCATGGTAGGAATGCTAATGCCTCTTAAACAATGTAGCAAATAGGAAAACCAGCAACAGACAAATAAGCAACAATGTGAAGCAACCTACGTACAGATACCTCTATATGCAGTCATCTCTATTATCTTGATGTTGATATGTAGAAATGTACATGTTTTAATCAATTTAACCCAATAACACTGTTCATAGCAATACAATTTAGACTACAGTAAATATTCTATGTGCAGCAATGGTAAAAAAAAAAAAAGAACACCACTGCTACTCAGATGTTGCAGCAATGAGCCTTTAAATATTACTAAATATGGCACAATGCTATCCATATGCTTTACTCACCTCGGCATGCTGGAAGCTTGAAACCGAAAGCAAAACTTCAAAGAAAAACTAAATTTATAGGATTATTTGATCATTCTGAGGCACTCCTGGAGCAAAAAATATTGCCTTTCCCAGAAATTCAGTTGAAAATGCCACAAAAAAAAAAAAGATAAATACAAGACAGCGATGCAAAAGTAATTATCATAAGCAACGCAAACGTCAAAGATGTGAGGAAACTACTTCCATTCCTAATGCAACCAAAGTGGCATTTGCATCCTGCTAATGGTGGTCGCTGTGTAGCCCAGTAAAACGCTTAAGTATCCCAGTGTCATACAAATGTGACCTTTTGAGTCAAGTGAGTCAGAGATCAGACTAATCACTACAGGGGCTACAGCAATCTCCACTTAGCATTAGTTGAATTTATAATGGAGCTTCATGAAATAATGAGAAGACCATTTTTTCCAAAGGCGGACAGAAGGAGAATTTTGCACAAAACTAATTTAATGTTACACACATGGAACACGTATTTTATTTAAAGTGTACATCAACATCGAGTGTTTGTCTTTTAGATCTTCAAAGATGTGCTTATGCTCCAACGCACTGGCAATACTTGAGCTTGTAGCTTTCCATGATATTGCAAGAGAAACTAATTTGTGATGATCATTGGTTGCTTGGGGATTTCTGGGGGTTTCTTCCAAATAACATCCTAAGTATGTATCTATTTATTTATTTTTTATTCTGCTTAGAGGTTCCTTTAGTTTATTCATTGTGTTTAACTCTTAGTTTATTCTTGTATTTCCTATGCACATTTCTTTTAGATTGTGTTAAACATTCATCCCTTTGGTTTATTCATCTCCTCTTCCTCAGCCTGTTTACCATCATCTTGTCAGAAATCTTCTCCCCACTACTTAAGCCTCTTATTTCCAGTCATCCCTCACTGGATTCTACTTTTGTTGACCCTTTATATATATATATATATATATATAAAAAATCATTCACTTTCCAAGAACAGCTCTGTCTCTTCAGCCACCACAGATGAAGTGCTGCTATCTCGTTCTTCATTTCTTTTGCCTAAATAATGTGAAAATCATTGGTGTTACCAGCAGATGACTACTGCATTGGAATAAAGTGCTACTCACACCACTTCGCACCTACTCTCCAGGACGGCTCTGTGACTACGCTGCGGTGTTATTGTCTCGTTGACACTAACAAGGATATTTGGCAAAGGAAAGTTATTTCTGTCATGATGTGTGGTTGTTGGTGGTGGTGAGAGAGACGCCGGTAATCCCAGGTAGTCATGATAAGAGATGATTTAATGACAAAAACCAGGAGGAACAGAAAATCACTGGTAGCACAGGAACAGAACACAGACGTGAGACACGACGACGATCCGACAAAGAACACTGACAACAGGGGGGGCTAAATACACTGGGAGGGTAATCACAGGAACGACACACAGCTGGGATCAATCGAGACAGACTCAGGGGAAAACAGGACTAGACAGACAGAAACTACACAGATCCTAACAATTTCTGTTGTATTTGGACACACACACTTATATTTAAAAAAGAAAAAAAAAAAAAAAAAAAAAAACCTTTTCCAAAATAGAGATAAAGCAAAAACAGTGCACATGTTCATGTAGAATTTATTAGAAATGATGATGCAAAGATCTGGTTCGCACAGTACATATTCGCTGTTATTTATTTATTTTTTTGTGCTATAAACATTATAGGGGGCCTTGATCTATGTTCTTTTTGCACATCATTTCTCTTTTTCTTCTGTCTCGGTTTAGTAAAAATTAGAAGTTACAGTACTGAGCACAAAAAGATATAAAAACATTTTATTTCAAATGATCTGGGGTAGCGCAAATCTGGACGGAAAGTGACTAAACATTTTCACGTCTGTAAATCTGGGGCAGGTGAAAATTTTATTATATATTCTATAGAGCATTAACTAGAACAAGGCATTCATTTTCAGAAGCCACTGAAGTTCGAGGCAGATTTACAATACAAGCGTTTCGGGGCTAGAAGTCTGAATTTTAACGATGTGAGGTCAACTTCAACTCCCCGTGGAGCCCTAGTGGATTAAAAAAAAAAAAAAAAAACAAAAGATTTGTGTTATCTTCCTATCATTTTAACAGAAACAATAGTCTTCCAATGCTTTGTTGTACATATTCAGTGTGTCAGTGCACATATGTGTGTGTTTGTATTGACGTTTGATGCTTTCAAGTGTAAAAAATTTATGGGATCTTTCACAGCAGTAAAAATTGTACTTCAGCTCATTTCACTGTTGCAAACCAGCTGGCACGTTGCAAGATTTATCACCTTTCTTGACCTCTTCCTGGGTGACTTTTGAATGCACCACATTTGTGCATTCAAAAAAAAAAATAAAATAAAATATATATATATATATATATATATATATAGTTGACAAAATAGTGTTGTAGTTGCACCTAGAATATTTCAGCATCCGCCCATAGGACATCTCAAACTCTGAAGTGGGTAGCAGATTTACTTCACTAACTTCTTGGACAAAATTTACCTTAAGGGTAGTTTCCCCCCCCCCCCCCCCCCGTCGTTTTTTTTTTTTTTTTTTTTTT
>NW_015113342.1:256352-259188 GCF_001443285.1 Poecilia latipinna
CAGTTTTTCTCCCCAATTTTTTGGAAAAAATTTTCCTTAAGGGGTTTTTCCCCCCCCCCCCCCCGAGTCTTTTTTTTTGTTTTGTTTTTCTTTACCTTTATTTGAGTAATAATACAATGATGCATTGCTACTTGGACCCAAGTGCTGAGATGAGGAACCTGGGGCAATGATGAAAAGTATGATTTAATAACAGAAGAAACAAGTTAAATCAGATTCAGGACAAAAAGGAGGAAATGCATTCAAGTGACTGAATCTTATAGTATTTATAGTGGGGATTTGATTACAGGATGTTGCACAGGTGAGTAAATGAGATGATGGAAAACAGGTGTGCAAGAGCAGGAAGTAGAGGAAATGAGGTAAAAGTGACATGAGTAGCCGATAAATAAATAAAAAAAATAAAATCCAACATAATCAAACTAAACCCAAGTTCAACAGATTGTGAAAGCTATTCTCTCTTGAATACAATGTTTGTCTACTCTTGTCCACCTCTCCTTGAACTCCTGCACTGTTAAAGGCATCTTTTCATATTAGAAATAAGGTGAAGCGGTAAGTATAGAGATGAGTTCAAAGCTTGTTCAATAAGAAAAGTGACATCAAGATGTTTACTAGGTACAGAAGTGTCCACACTGTCTGGCAATGGCAGGGAGACAAAATCAACAACTGGGGCTTTGCATTTTTTCCTGCCAACCCACTTTGCAGTGGGGGATTTTACCTGCCATTTTCTTTTGGGGTTTGAGGTTTTACTTCAGTAAAAGTACATTTTAACATGAGGAATACCTATAAGGACAACTGGGGTAAGTTGAGCCATTCCTTGTTGCTAAGAATAGGTAAAAATCATTGATCGTGTGTCCAAACGGTTACAAGGGAGGCATCATTTTGAAGTCTATGAATGTAGGAACCGCATTGGTGAAGTTGTTGGAATTTTATTTCTAAAACAAAACAAAAAACAAAACAAAAAACAAAACAAATAAAACAAAACATGTTTTTTACTCCTAAAAGTGAGTTTAGTCTAATGTAAGTTCCATAAGAATTGAGTGTTTCAAATAAATACCTAAAACTGTGTTTTATGTGTTGGTGGTGAAAGTTGTTAGAACATGAGGCCATGAAACAAAGAAAAAAGTGTCAAATTGTAGCTGTGGGCACAAATAAAGTTGAAATGGAAGCTTTGGGGTAAGTTGAGCTGCTGGCATGATGTGGAATCTCAACTTGCCAAGGATTCGGTTTTAGCACTTTCTTTCCAAACGTTAATGTTTGCTTTCCAAGCCCACTAAAAAGCATTCTTTCCTTTTCTTTTTTTTTTTTTTAACTAAACACCTGTTTATCAGTAATTTGAAACAACAATAACAATTTTATTGTATCCGATGAATAGTGTATAACCAATAAAATGAGCTGGATGGGGGGGAAAAAATGACGTTTGTTTCAGGTATAGGAGGAGATGAGTTGAGTTGGATGGATTGGGTATGTTAAGGGAGAAAGGGAAGATTTAGGAATATATATATGGCTCAACTTACCCCATACAAGTTGAATAAGTTGATACATTAGACAACTTTTTTTGGACATGCTAAAAAAAACCCAGTTACACTTGTTCTGATTGCACAACATCCTGAAATACATGCAGATATGTGAGTTAGTGACCAAACTAAAGCGTAGCTATCTTAAATACGAAAAATGGCTCATCGCCTTACTCCTCTCTCCCCAATGTACATTTGTGAGTGAGGAGTTTAATGCAATTTCAAACGACTTAGCATAGCTCTGAAAATAACTAAACGCAGTTTTGGCTGCCAATTCTGAACACTTGGAAAGAATGAATAGACGGCACTGGCAGAAAGCAGAGTGTCAATGTTTGACTGGAACGCCTTGAGCGTCTAGTGGCTCTCAAGAGATACGGATTCAATCATTACCATCATTTGAACTCTGAATTAAGAGCTAGATCACATGGCTCCTGCGACACACTCGCACTCCTACAAGACAATTAGTGGATGCAGCTTAGCAGGTTTGCTTTCAACCCCCAGCAGACTTCAAAATGTTACCCGTGACAGGTCACATTGTGGCGGAGGATTTTCAAGACAGCAGGGGCTATCGGTTGAGGGGATGCCAAACATTGGCGGTGGTGATCTGATGTTCACCGCCACATTAATGGTATTTCTCGTATTTACTTTTAGAGAGATAATTACAGGAACGCTTGAAGTTTTACTCCGAATAGCCCTCCGAAGCAGCTATATAATGCATCAGTGAAGAAAGGGTGAAGGATTGAAAAACAAAATGCACGAAAGGCAATAAATAGAGTTAACTGAGGCAGTAAAAGTAATAAAATCAGTCAAGCTGGAACTGAAAACTAAACAGCTGTGGAATTATGGCATTTCGTTTATGTCATTCATTGCCAACGCCGTAGCCACAGGTGCAAAAGAGAAAAAGGGGAGGAAAAAAACATACATATAAAAATTCCTTCTTGAACAGAAAACTAATGCATATTTATTACACATGTGCCTATACTTTCACAGCAAAAATATATTGATTTAGGACACAAACATATGTGTTTATGTAGGACACGCTTCAAAGTATGTCTATGTGGAAGCTAATTTGGTTTGGAAAACATTCTGCTTGTTTCAGTGAGAAATGAGTTAAATTTGTACAAATGAGGTTCTACGTGTCACTAGATGCATTTTCTTATATTTTCTATGTGTGATGTATTTAATAAAAGCTGTTTTATTTGACCTAACACAATACCAACTGAGTCACACAGTTAAGTTTGCCTCCAAGACTGCGAGCGTATGTTTTCTACGTTGACGTTCCTTCCTTCGGGGGGGTGAGAGGGGGGGGGGGGGGGGTTTTGGAT
>NW_015113342.1:262357-278539 GCF_001443285.1 Poecilia latipinna
GGGACTTGGTTGCGTGCGGGGGGGGTCGTGCTGGGGGGGGGGAGGGGGTGGGGGGGGGGGGGATTTATGTCTTTGCATCCACCTGAATAATGTGCAGTTGCGCCACTGGTACCAATAACTTCATCAGTCCGTCCGTCTCACATGCTGAGCACACCGTCATGCATAAAAATAGTAAAATAGAGAATCTCTATTTTGCTCTTATGCATATGACCAGAAGTCTTGTGGTTCTGATAGTCGATGTCCAGACCGTTTCCTTCCACTACTCCAAACTTTTTTTTTTTTACTGTGACTAACAAGATGCCCATATCCTTTGTCTATGAACCCAACACATGCAATATCATCAGCCTCTCAGCACCATTCTAGACAGCTGGTTTGCTGTGTTTAATCCTCAACGATCCATAATTTATGCATTTTGTTTTCTAATTGTCCGACTTGATGTTAAAGATACTAAACCGGGTCTATAGGATAAGAGCCAGAACTCTTTGTTTGCAGTTTGGATGCTTTGCAACGGGTGATTTTATGGTTCTCACTGTTATAAAGATAAAAGCTTCCATTAAATGTTTTCACCTGGTTAACAATCTTCCTCATGGCAGTATGACAAACTCAAAATTATTTGTAAGCTTTGTGCTTTAAAGTCCTAACGCCGATGGACGACCATATTCTTTAAAAATGCTATAAATTAGATATTGTGCATATTGTGTTGAAACAAAACTTTTTTTTCTCTAGTCCAGCATTTCGCCGTAGCTCCTGACTAAATGGAGATCCTCAAGGTTGAAAATAATCACATTATCAGCAGAATTTGGTTTAGTTAGGAGGACCCGACTATCTACTTTATTAGCAAGTAGCAAAAGTGTACTTTGTTTTGTCAAACACAGCTTCTCCATTTCTGCTATGATCTATTTAAATAAACATGGACATTTTAGCCTCGGTTATGCATTTTTGTACACTTAAAGTAAGATTTACATAACTTTAGAACCCACAGATCACATAATTTGTTATTTTGTGATATACTCATACATCGTAGAAATGAAAAAAGATTACCTTTTTTAAATGACAATGACTTTATGATTAAAATCCTTAGATCTTGCTTAGAAAAAAGTAGAAAAACGCTGCTACACACCAGCTGGGAGAAATTAGATTTATAGAGCTATTTACGGTGGCACATGATTTAAGAGATAACTAAATGGAAGTTAATCATTTCTCCTGAATAACTACAGATTAATCTTGATAACGGTCTCACACAGGTAGATCAACAAAACAAAAACACGTTCTAAGCTCATTATTGGAAAGTTTTAATGGTTCAGATTAACAATTAAGAGTTACAGAGATATTCTTCTTAAGTTTTGACAAGGTTAATTAACCCCATTTGAAGTTAATTACGTCGAAATTTCCCATCAAGATTTTTTTATTTGAAAAATATTTTATTTAGATTTGCTAGGTAGCTTAGTTTAAAAAAACAAACAAACAAACAAAAAATAAATAAATAAACCCCAAATGCATTCAAATAGGCACAGACATGAAGAGAGACTGAAAAGAAAACACATGCTGTTCCCCAATTATAAAATGTGAATGTTTATTAAATGTCGACAAGAACATTAAAACACAGTATCAAGATTCAGCAAAAACAATCTATTTTACGTCACCAAAAAGATAACAGAAAGAGAAAACATAGTTAGTTCTGCGCTGGGAATGAAGGAAACGGAGGATGGAGGGAAAGGGGCCTGGATAACGGAGGCGGGAACGGGGAGAAAAACACAGCAGTAGAGGGTGGGAGGAAAAAAACCCAGAAAATTTAGGAGGGTGGGGCTGGCAGCAGAGGCTAAGGCAATTAAGTAGGAACACACTAAGAAATATAGAAGATTTGGGCACCAGTGGGAGGGCATTGATGCTCTGTACTGAGCAGGATAACTTGGATTGATTGGAGCTTCTGATTTCACTCTTTCATCTCCTCTTCCATTGGAGACTCAGCAAGCTGCAGCAGCAGCAGCAGCTGCAGCAGCAGCAGCAGCTAGCGGAGAGGGAAAGTGACTGTGAAGGCATTCGCACAACAAAAACAGATCAGGGCGTGGCAAATAATAGCTGTCTGCACATGTAAATAACAAGGGGGAACATAGTAACATATACACAACGTGTCGGGGGCGCGGGTTCACGGGGTGGGGGTGGGGGGTCAGAGGTACAGGCGCAGTTCAGCACAGCAACCAGTAGGTGGTGTTCACAATCACAATAACTAATAGGTCAATATAATAATGTAAATCTCTCTGTTATCGACACAAACAGCAGAGGGAGGCTAGTCGGACAGAAGCGTCACGTTGCTCCACGCCGGGACGCACACTCCGCCTCCCGTTCTCCTCTCTGGTCCGGCTCACGCGCGTCGGCATGTGTAAACCACAGCATGTGCCTTACAGGTGCAACGCGGTGAATTGGAATGATAATTGAAAAGTTGATTTGTTTCAGAGATTCAATTTGAAAAGCGAAACTCTCGTATAGATTCATTACACAGAGGGACACATTTCAATGATTCGATGAAATGTCAGACATTTCTGTTAATTTTGGTAATTGGAATGGAATATTACACAGGACTAATAACTTTTTAATTTCTTTTGTTTAAATGATGTATAATGTTATTGCCTACCCAATAATGGTAAAGGCTGTTGAGCAGACATGGACATCCTCCACAGGGAGCATAAGACATAAAAGGTCATTTTTTTTTTTTTTTTTTAAACAGGCCGTTATTAGAGTTGTATTCAGTCGTGTTAACAGAAAGTTGTGAGGAAGGAAAACGTGCACCAATTTGTTCTGAGCATACTACTAATAATCTTCAAATAGAGAAGAAAGAAGTAAACCAACCCTGTCCTTTCTTTAAATTGGCTGCTGGCCTTTGGTTGGTAATAATTTCACATAATCATTTTCTAATCCTTTTCACGTTCGGTTACCGAAACCCGATGAACCCGCCTGCTAAAACTGTCAAACGGACCGACAGCTCCTTTAATTACAATGGCATCACTGTGCAAACTCATCTGAATTCATGGAGTGTCGCCAAGAGGAAGATAAGACGCACTAAGCCAACAATGCAGACAAGTTAAAGGCTGAGATCAAAGGAAGCTTGGCTTGCTTAAAACCTCAGCAGTAGCATGACACGCTGCGCTGACGCAGTAATTCATGCAAAAAGAGGCCTGAGTGGACATGCAATCATATTTAGTAATAATATGCATTCTGATAAGATTTGTCGAATTAAAAGTTAAGTACCTTTCGAAAATATTTTTTAAGGATGCATTTATTGATCTAATGTAATATTGTGGTCTCAAATGCGTTTTCATTACCTGTCAAGTAAAAAAGAAAAAAAAATGCATAACAGACATGAAAACATCACTTTAAGTGTTAATCTATATAATGTGTTCGAATTAGTGGGTCGAGTTACAGAAATATACTTTTTCAATAATATTTTGACTTATTGACTAGGAGTACTTTTAAGTAGGGCCAAATTTTTTTCAAAAATGAATATTCTTATTAGTCTTATGTAATATTGTAGTTTTCATTTGCCTTCAGCCATTTTTTATCAAAATTTACACAAACACCATTTTCTCACTCTGTGGCTATTAAATCTATGAAATAAGAGTTTGTTTGTTTTTTCTTTCAAAATTGTACAACTGAAAGAAAATTTACTTTCCAAGGATATTCAAATTCATTTAGATGCTCTTTGTTCATGTGTACACACAGACACACAACAGATGCACACAAACACACATGCTGTCAAGCAGAGAAACATCCACACACACACATACACACCCACACACACACACACACACAAATATTTGTATACATTCACACTCGCAGTCCAGTTCCCTCTCTTTATATGCCTTATTTTACAAACTTAAAGTCAGTCCTCAAACTCTGTGCCATAATAACGGTTTTTTTATCTTTTCAGTATATTTCTTTTTTTTTATAACATGAGTGTCTGTGCTTTTGATGAAGAAGAAAGGGGCCAGCTGTCCACTGAGTCGTGACTGGGCAGCATTTTACGTGCCGATGTCGCCACAGAAAGCACGGGGGCGCGGCGTGACGGCGACGTCCGGAGACACTCACAGCTGGTCCAGCGTCAGAGGTATTCAAACGCAACATTGCTTGGTGCTACACATGAAACTCGGCGCACATTCCAAGACGCAATGCAGTCTTGCTGTCCAAAAGAAGAGAATCCAGAAAAGTAGAAGGTCGCAGGTGTCCTGCGAGGCCGCTAATGTTCCCAAATATTGAAACGTGCTTTTGCATTGTTCTTTCACAGAAGAAGAAGAAGAAGAATAAGAAGAAGAAGGGGAAAAAAAATAGCATGTGCTTGAGGGATAATCACAACCCTCATCTTTCCTTGTGCTCAACCTTCAGATCAGTAGTCCCCACCGCCGACCACGGGGACGAGTAGGAAAAGTTCTTTCTTCGTCACAGGTGGATTTTCTTAAGTCCGTGTGCTCTCGTTGTGTTTTCGCATAGTAAGAAATGTTTCACATGCTCTGAAAGTCATACACGCTGTACAGTAGAATCTACAGAAATTTTAAAGCTTTTCTTACATCCCCAAAAAAAAAAAAAAAGGATTGACAGTGCTTAAAATAAAATATAAATAAAAAAAATACAGGGCAGGGATTGCACAATTTTTTTTTACCAATGTGATGGCTTTGTAATTTTTTTTTCCCCATCTCTTGTTTTTCATTCTAGCTTGAGGCAATTTTGAGTTTTGCCACTAGAAACTGCAGAACTTGAACTCAGGAAAAAAAAAAACCCAATAAAGCAAAAAATAAACAGACAATAGGAAAAGATTTTTCTCCCCTTTGATAATCAATTTCTTTTCTACATTTGCATGACGGCAGAAAACGAGCTACGTGCGCAAAATACATTTGGAAAAAAAAAAAAAAATCTCATACTGAACACCTGAAAACGAGAGGGCAGTCTGATGAGTTGGGAAAGTGGGAATCGTTCCATTTCTTTATAAACCCGATCTGACGCGACCTTTCCTCTCTTAATTCGGACACGTATGTGGACGGAGCGAAGGTGCGCCAGCCATGCATGTGCTTTACAATGTGCTCAGTCAAGTCACTCTTCTGACTTCCTGACAGGAAACAGAGTCTTAGAGAGAGCTTTGTCTGTTTGTTTTTCAGCCAGAGATGTGCACACACACACGATCACCCGCGCAAACACACGTACGCACACAAAAAGTGCTGTGTTTCCATCTGCGATGTTGCCTCGGTTGGCCGGTACTCAGCTGGCAGGCAGATCAGACAAAGTGCCCAATATGCTCCCTAATGGCCTACGTCAGACGAACGAGATCCTCCGTTGTCTCTTTTCTTTGTCTGTGCTCGTTTTTCATTCTTTTTGTGCCTCCTCGTACTCCTCTTGCTTGCCTTTCGTCCCCTTTGATGCATTCCGTCCCCCTTTTCCTTCAGCCAATTTAACTCCTGTGAGCTCGTTTCCTCCTCTTCTCTGTCTTTCCCCCCCCTCTCCTCATTATTTGAGGAAGCGCTCTCATTGCCACGACCCTGCTGGGTCTCATTCACACAGATAAGGGATGTAAATGTATCAAAGTGCACCGGTGAGCTTTCCCTTCACGCAGATGAAACCCAAGAATGTGCATCTTCCGCCTCGCCTGGCGTTTTGGGAAGGGGCTGGTCTTGTTCCGCTCTATGCGATTGAACTCTCTCCAACCGTAGCTCCTAAAGTTTTGGGCTGGGGGTCAAAGTCAAGAGAGTATGATGATACTGCAGAGGGGCTGGACCACATCTCTAGACTGAGGAAAGAGCAAAGTAGATTGTGGGCTCAGGGTTCGGTTTTGCCGTTTTATAAGGTAAAGTATCAAAACTACGGGCATCATGGTTAGAATCTTCCGTAAAGAAAACTTCATGGCAGTAACAGACATGAGGAGGAAGCTATGGAGCCAACTGCAGTCAACTAAACTTAAATAATAAACAATGTGAAGACACGTAATTCAATCTGTCAAAAACCATGTTTTTTTTTTAATTTTATTTTTTTTAATATATATATTTCTTCTGAATGATCCAGAAAACATCTCGTCTTCTCCTCTTCCTCCTGTTTATGAGTTTTATTTATTGTCGGGGTCACGGGTGGGACGGATCTTCATCTCCGAGAACTTGAGGGAGTACTGCCAGCCGGTCCAGGAGGACCACTCGATGCCGTCGGCGTAGGAGGTGTGCTGGCCGCGCAGGTACTGGCCGTTGAGGTTGGAGGTGTGGCAGTTTCGGTACCACCAGGCGCCGTGGTAGAACGAGGCGCAGTTGTTCTCAGAGTGGTCGTTGTCCTTGTCTTTGGTGGTGAACTTCATGCCGTTGTGCTTCAGAAGAGAGTCCCCTGAAAACAAGCAGAAGGTTTTGATTGTTGACGTTTTGTCACGTTAGTTAGCGCCACAAACGTCAATTTGCTCAGGTGTTGTTTGGTGTGCAAATGCAAAGTGGCCTTAATAAGGAAAGTGGAAGGAATAGGATGAAGGTTTTTCACAATTTTTACGCAAAAAAAAAAAAAAAAAAAAAAAAAAAGCTTGGTCAAGCTATAAAAAGCAACTTGTAAGTGTTTCCATAGATTGCTGTTAAAATTCAGGTCTGGGCTTTGACTGGGCCGTTTTAAACTGGTCCAAACTCTTCCATTTTTGAAGTGGCTGTATGCAGTGCTGGAAGAGTGACCTCCATCCCGGTTTCAAATCCGTAGGATGCCTCAAAAACACTCTTATTTTTATTTGCATCGTCCTGTATAAAACAGATATCCACTTCCTACCACCTCTGACTGGCTTTCCAAAGCAAAGAAGCATTTTGCATGTAGGCTAAAATGCTACATTTTGGTCTCATTAACTGATTTTACTTTTGTCAATTTCAATAATACAAGGTGTTGTCACACCTGCTTTTGGGGTTTTGTTTTGTAAATGACACCAAAGTAAGAGGTCAGTTTCCTTTCTTTGGTTCCCTAAATAACCCATTTGAATTGAACTGTATAGTGATTTAACAAAAACCCAACCCAACCCTAACCTTAACCCTTTTTCACTTTACAATCATACATAGCTTTGAGTTGGTGCATCACATAAAGTTTAGGGCTGTGATGTGACTAAATGTGGGGAAGTTAGCGAGGAGCTGCGCTCATGACTACTTAGGAAACACGATGTGTATTTTCTTTGATCTTATTCTGATTGCATATATTCACAGTTATTTTAAAGAGGCAAAAATAATAAATTGCCCATTAGGGTAAACAGAATGAAAGAAATAAAAATAGAGCTCCACTGTTCTGAAGAATATTTTCTTCTCATTATCTGAAGCGGGAGGTCAGGCCACTTGGCAGCCAATTCATCAAACTTTCTTTTGTGACCTTTATGGCTTTTAATAACACACGCTTGATGGATTCGTCTGGATATGTGGCACTCGGAGAGGCTTTAATGTTTATCTTTTGATGTAAATGTTTTAACAGAGGCATAATGTCATATCTTGATTTCATTCTTCAGGGCATCTTTCATTTTTTCGCCCCCCCCCTTCTGCTGGTACAAAAAGCTTTAAAAGCATAATCAATGAGAGGGCCCGCTTTTCTCCAGCCCACGATTGTGAATATGACAGTGATGTAAGACCACTGCAGGGATGCGGCACAGCCAAGTGCCCTTAATCATGGTCTGGATGCTAAGTCTGATCCCCACAATCAAATTGCTGAGCTGGAAACATCGTCCCACCACATAAAGATTTCTCGCTGGCAATTTCTCAACGACGATAACCGCCTCCGAAAAGCCCCTGCTTTTAAAGACTTACAAGTAAAATGAGAGGAACGTCCTCAGAGATGCAGCAGTAAGCCCGAATTTTCTTGATTTCTTTTCGCAAATGGATGTTCAAAGAGCTCATAATGTGCAATGAACTCCCCCCACGCTGCTCCGTTCATCTCTTTTCTCCCCTTTATTTCCAAAGCTGACTTCACATCGGGGGCCAGAGAGTGAAAAGAAGGACAGAGCTGTGAGCCGAAGGAAAGGCTGCTTACCAGCCATCGGGTGATCACTAACAGCAGCCAGAGAGGGCATCAAACGGCACTTAATTGCTCGGATTGGGGCTGTGAAGCTCCTCCACCCTCTCTCTTGCTCTGCCCCGCTCACACTCCCCATTTGGCATTACTATGGTAACCCTCTCAGACGGAAAAATAACCTCACGGCACGCCTCGTATTCGCGTCTTCCCATCCAATTTGCCGTTAGCAGGAAAATATTTAGTGAACGGAGCAAAGGGGAGATGGGAAGGCCCCCAGTGGTGTCAACAACAGGTTGATGTCCAGAGGGCGTAGGGAGGAGGAAAAAAACAACAGTGGCACTTAAAGGCTCATTTACAAGGCACCGGGTGTCACCTTGGTGGTTTGAGGGGGCCGGCAGCCTCCTCTGATGCCCATTACGATCCAGCTGCTCACGGTGCAAATGAGCACCTGTCGGCTGATCGGAGAGAAGGACAGCAGCAGCAAATGGTGCTAATAAGAATAGCAGCAAAACCTGGAGGGAAGCCAACATGGTGTCTGGGGAGCTTGAAATCGCATAGATGGACTGCAATCACACAGGACTTTTTGCGAATACTGAAGCAAGCAAGCAAAAGTTTATGTCGTAACAGCTCAGGTTTAGCGAAAAGTCTTATTTGTGAGAATGTCTCTAGTTGCTATTTGAACGTCTGAACTCTGCAGGAAGGATTGGGCATCGCAATCCACGGTCGCGAGTTTGGAAGACCACTGAAATGTTTTGATTTGATGATCTCAGACAGAGAGGTATATATATATTTGAATCAAATCCGAGATATTGGATGAATCATACAGGTAATCAGTAAAGTTTATGAATGTTATGCTAAGTTCAGCATGAAGTTGGATGGAACAAAAATGCTGGTCAAACTTTTCAGAGTTTTATTTGGAAAGAATTAAAAAAAAACAAAAAAACAAGGCATCGTTTTCTTCCACTTCACAGCTATCCATTAGATAAAATCCCAATAAAACGTGTTCCATTAACAGTCTTGCAAGGCACTGTCGACAGAACTATCCGGGTTTTTATTTAGCCCAGCTCATCTCTCGGTACACCTGCTTCCTCTGGCTTTTCCTTCCAACCCGACTCCTCCCTTCTGCGTCTCTCATATTTGTCCCCGTTCTCTCGGTGTTCTCGAAGCGGTGCTCCCCACAGGACCCTTAAATTGCTTCTTCATTTCAGTGGCAGGTTTTTGTTTACGCTGCAGGTCAAGCTGTGCAATTAATTGCCAGTAATTTAATCAAGGTGACAGGTAGCTGGCTTGGATCTGATGGTTAGGGAGCAGAGACAACACCACTTTCTGTACCTCTCCCTCCCTCTCTGTGTGCGTGTGTGTGTGTGTGGAACAAACTGCACTCCTTAAGCAGTGGACACGCCTCCTGCGCTGTAAAAATACTGCACTGCTATCACAGTTGAAGGGAGAATGGAGGAGGAGCCGGTTGTAGGTGTCCCCTGCTTCCGTTTTTAGCAGTAGCTACATTTCAGTCTGAAGAGTCTTGTCATAGCAAAAGCACGGCACAACTCGCAAGAAAACGAGAGCCTACGTAAGACGCATACCTGCGTTGCCAGAATAGTCTCCAACCGTCAAAGGGTATCCATCATCATCAGGGTCCACAGAGAAGAGACCCACACCGAAGGTGCCGTAATGGGCGTACGCTGTGCTATTTTCAAAGTCCTCCAAGTCGATGCGCAGCTCATAGTTCCCCTGGATGGACAGGGCATGGATCTGCTTCAGCCCTGCAGGGGAGAAAAGAAAAAAAGAAATAAATAAATAAAAAAAAGGAGCGACACCCAGACAAAAACAATCCATTACAAAGTATCCTGCTTGTGCTCAACAGACAATCTGAAGCTATTTCAGTCCCCCCGTCTCACCGCCATACATTTTCTGGAAATAAGATATATATATATTTTTTTTGCCCATTTAGAGCCTTCCTCTGCATGTGTTGGGTTTCTTTCGGAAATGAGATTAGGGAGTTCTTTTAAAAGTGATGCACTCACTTGGAGTGAAGCTGGAGACTTTTTTTTTTTTTTAAGCAAAATCCATCATTTAGTGGGATGCATGGGCTCTGAGTTTAAAGTTTAACTCCTTCAGTACATGTTCTGTCAGAGGAATCTGTAGTTTATACAAATGTCTTCAAGGTTCAACCATTTCAATTGCAATTTTAACCCATTTTGTTTTAGTATGTACAAATAATAATAAAAAAAGCCCCCCATTATACTCAGTTGCGAATTTCTGTATACCTTTTATTTTTTTTCCCCAACATAAGCACTGATCTCACCTCACAGAGTTAAAATAAATATTCTATCTGTTTAAGAATAGCCGGTGTGTTCACGTTCGTGCAACTTTGCGATCCAACACAATGCAGCAAGATGATCGATCTTCCTGACTTCAGTATTTTACTAGTGGCCATGTATCTTCAGCAGCGACGCTCCCAATGTGAAAGTAGAATTATTCTCACTAAAATATTCATCCATTCATCCACTTGTCTGCGCAGGTCAGAAGGGAAGCTGGTGGCTATCTCCAGCGGTCACTGGGTGAGAGGGAGGTCACACAGACACATAGGTAAAGGTAATTTTATTTATATAGCACAAGGCAACACAAAGTGCTCCTGTGCACGGTTGTCATGGGAGAAAACGGTGCACGCACACCAAAGGGCAATTTAGGGAAACAAATTGACCTAACGATCAAGTTTGTGGACTGTGGGAGGAAGCTGGAGTACCCAGAGAGACCCGACACACACAGAGAGAGAGAATATGTGAAGTCCATTCAGCAAGGAGGCCAGGACTCAAACTCACAATCTACTTGCAACAAGGCAATAGTGCTGCCATCTCTTCAAAAGCAAGCTCAGTCAATCCATAATGCGATACTTAAATAATATATTCATTTAACAGAAAAAAAGGCAATCAAAGGCTTGTGCTATTTGTCAAAACTTTGCAGGATTATTTGACTTCAGTCACTTTTAAGGCTATTTTAGGATGAACTGAAGTCCAGACTTTGACTTGGCAATACCAAAATCATCATAGTATCATTTTTCTTCTTTTTTTGCTTTCAGAGGTGAACTTGCTAACATGCTTCAGATTATTGTCCTTGTTCATAACCCGAGAGCTCTCGAGGATAAGATCATAGAAACTGATTGCCAGACATTCAGTGTTTTCTAGTAATTTATATAAAAAACTGGAAATCTCTCAGTTCTTGAAACAACATTTTGACCCCAGACCATCACTCTATCACCACTGTGTTTTGCTTTCAGCATGATGATCTGATATTGAAATGCTGTGTTAACTTTAAACCAAGTGTAACAAAACACAAGACTTCACTTTTGCCTCATCAGCCCTGAGAAGTTTTTATCTTTTTCAAAAATCTTTGGGATCAAGATGTTTAGAAACATTTACTGGTACCAGAGTCGAACGTTGCAAAGGCCAAACATCTTTTCGCAGCACCTGTACACCGATATTTTACCCAGGGTAAAATAGTTGTTTACACCCATCACTTTCATGTGAATTATTTTGAGTCCAGAATTACTCTTTCAATTATTGCTGAACCTTTTAGAGAGCGTGTGCTTGCGAGACAGACTGTGCCAGAGGGGAAGAAAACAGGAAATTCCATCCCTTCTTCTGCGCTCCCTCCTGCTCAAGGTGTCCCCCTGCTGTGCTGGAGTGATGGTGCTTCTCAAGGCAACTTTTCCCCTCCTGGGTTGATCAAAGGTATCAAAGAGGAAGAGCATGTCAAGCAGAGAGAGGCAGGAAGAACTCCTGGGTGTCTCGAAGACAAAAATTCAAAGCAGGAAGACTAACAATGAATCAGGTTTCCAGGATGTGCTAAAGAGTCTGGCTGTACTGTACTTTTGAAATGCTCAATATAAGCGTTTGATCAGGAGAAAATTACTTGACAGCACACACGTAATCTTGGAAAGCTTCAACTTTAGACATAGATCGCTGTAAGAGCAGCTGGAACGCGGGACGGAAAGTGCTGCAATGAACCCGAACGCTGTGATTTTTTTTTTTTTTTTTACCTCCTACTGCGTACATCACCTCTGCAAATTAAACTCATTCTCTCTCTCACTCTCTTTTTTTTTTTTTGTTTCAAGCTTAAAACGCTCAAACGGACTCGGCCTAATTTGAATTCCATCACTGTCGAGAACTGCTCTCTGAGAGCACCTTGTCTGAAGTGGAGGGCTAATTTGATGACAAACACATCTGAAAGAGCCCATTATTATTCCGAGGCAGAAGCCTGCAGTCTGGGCCGAGGCACTTAGTTTGGATTTTATCCAGCCCAATGGGAGGCGAATCTCATGCTCTTGGTTTTCAAAGCAAATCAGACAATCGGAGTAGGAGGATCAGGCGTTAAACACATCCACGGGCAGGTGAGTTTATGCGTGACGCTTCCGAGTTCCTTTATTTGTAAAAGTATATCGACGCGCGAGAAAGCAGAGACGCAGGGGTGCAAACAAATTTTTTTTACACATTTTCACACAGCTTTAGAGAAACAAAACAAAACAAAACAAAAAAAAAAATAAAAGTCTCATTTACAGAAATAGCTTTTTGTGTCGCAGACGACGTTGGAGAGAAAAATAACGGTATCAATCTGCGGGATCACCTCGGGGAGAAAAAGCCCGCAGCGATTTGACAAACTTCAAAAGACTCTGAATGTTTTCTCTTCCAGAAAAAAAGGGAAGCTGAAATTGCAGATGCAACACGGCTCTATTTAAAGACTCTCCAGCGTTCCAACTGTATTTACACAACTTTAATTCAGTTCCTAATTAAAGCCCCAGAGAATCGCAGCGAGACGCCAATTCAGAATAATTAAAAAGGAAGACGAGAGAAATAACAACAGAGACTTTGCTGCTTAAAGTCTTAATGCTCAGGTGTAAGTGTGCGCTAATTAAATGCTATTGTTAGCGTATCCGAAATGAGCTCCAATGCAAGGGAGGATTTTAAGGTGTTTTGCTGCAGTATTAACATGCTGATTGCTCCATAGGGGACGCCCTGTTGCTCTCTTTCTGCACTGATTTAACATTAACTAAAAGCTCAGTAAAATTAATATACTTTTTTTTTTTAGCTGAGTAGTCATGTTTCACTTATATATATATATTTTTCCTGACAAGTTTCATGTTGTTTATGTTGATTTATTGTTCGCAGCCTACAGTGCATTATTAATGGTAAACAAAAATCTGACAGCTATAATTAATTTCCAGAAACTTGACTCTAATTTAAATTATACATAGCAATGATTCCTGCAGTTTGAAAATAAACAAACCAAAGAGGTAAATAATTGGTCGTCGTCTTCCCGAAGGAGGGAAAAACTGTTTAAAATGTTTCTTTTTACTTTAATGATTCTTATTTATACTTGGAGGAAATAAAATAAAGGACTTAATGATGATGATAATAATAATAATAATAATAATAATAATAATAAAAGATTTTCAGCTATTGTGCAGTTCTATGAATCATATCACATTTGGGATGACAGCCACTGTACAATAAACAGAAACAAAATTGTGCAGGCAATTTCAGTTTTTTATGTTTTTTTTTAATCTTTATAATTCATCAAAGTGCTGAACTACCAAGTGAAAATGTACATAATAATCTTTTGTACATGCAAATATAAAAGCTTGTGTATGGACTTTGGTTGGGATAATATATATAAAAAAGCATCTGTCAGTAGTAAAATGTGAGTATAAATTGACAAAGATCCAAACTGACCCAGTCAAAAGTTAAACACTGGAAACAATGTGTTGTTTCAAATACTAAAATCAAAACATCCCATGAGATATAAAACATCTTTTAGAAAACTAAATTTGATGGCATATTTAATAAAGAAATTAAGCAGGGACAATACTTTGATTACTTTGGCACGACTTTGCAAATCTATTGAGCCATTCTTACATTTTTTGGACTTTAATTCAGGCTTATTTAATCAGTTTAACTCAGTATTTCAATGGTCACTAAGGCTGTGATCTTCGACACATCTGAGGTCACAAATGAACACCTATACGATCTTGACCATTTTGACAAAAAAAAAGTCAAAATGAATTTGCAAAATCAGAATTGTTACATTTCTCAAAATGTGTATATTTTTAAAAAAATCTGTTTAGTTTGCTCCTTTTGTTACTTTGTTTTATTAAAGATCAAACCAATGCATAAAATGAACACCATTAAAACGGAATATGACGAGTTAATTTGGTGTTTAAGTATTCATGTTCACTAGCAAACAACAAATACGTCACTGCTTTTAAACTATGATAAGACAGAAGTTTGAACAAGAGTCTTTGAAAAAATAAACTCCTTTGTTAATCACTTGACCTGGATGGTATTAAAGTGGTAATAAAGAACCTCTGTTATTTTAGACTTTGCATGGTAGCTCTGTCTGTACAGAAAAAAAAAGTCATTACCTAAACAAAAAACAAAAACAAAAAGCCTTCAGGAAGTCAGAAGAAACGTTGACCACCATCATTTCCGGAAAACTGTGAAGTTGCTAATGTGTGGATGCGTACTGTAGTACTTATTCACATTATTCATTGTTGCCTTGATGTGTACTGAAACAGTAATCAAGCACCGTCTACATTTTTCAGCTTTTCTGAGTGCTTGGCAGCATAATGGGTCCGACTATGTACATCATTAAGGTCCCGACCTTTGTGTTGTAAAGATGAATGTCTGCCTCTTGCCAACAGACAATGCAGGCGTAATTAACGTCGTCTGAAAGGAAGACAAACAACACAACCAGCAGTCGTTTTAAAGAATCAATGCATTTACAGATAAGGAATCTCATTAACCTGGTTGCAACGTGATGAGCAAAAATGTTGTTGTATTCCTTCTTATAGCTACCTTCCTTCGTAGTTCTTTATGAGTTTCATCAGCCTTACGTTTTTCAGATCTAACCGACAAAGAAAAGATCAGTGAATACAAAATACAATTCTCAAAGAAATTTAAATGTTATTAAGAGAAAAAGTCATCCAAACAAACCTGGCCCAATGCGCAAAAATAGATTCCTAACTGGTTTCGCCACCTTGGTGGTGATGGTGGCCATCTTCCTATGGCAGAATGTCTGCTCACTCCTCTTTGCAGAATATTTTTAATCCAGTTTTCAGGATTAAACGGAGGGAAGGTTCAAGTCTGCACCCATTTCAAGCCAATGAGAGGTGAGCCTTGGATAATCGTCCAGCTGCGATGTCCGAGCGTTTCTGAACCATGCATGAAAACTTGAAGGTTTTCTGCACAATTTGTGATTTCAGGTCCTAAAGAAACAATGCAGCCCACATCATCACACTGCCACCACCATGTCTGGCTGCTAATATGTTCCTGGATCCGGTTGGTCACGACAGATGTAAATAGAAGAACGGCATTAAAAAAAAAAAAAGCTCAGTTTTTGCCTCGTTAGCCCACAGAATTGTTTGTCCAAAAGCAACGGGGATCATCAAAATGTTTGGGTTTTTTGTTTGGCAAATGTGGATCTTAGAAAACCTCAGTTTCTTTTTTGTCACAGGTAAACATCCCCCCAGAAGTTTCACATGGTGAAGTAAGGCCTGTATCACTTTAGATGTTGTTCAGAGATGAGTCACTGATGCACTGTTGATGTAATTTTAGAGGCCACTCCTATGAAGGTTCACCTCTCTTCCACATTTTCTCCATTTGGGAATAATGGCCCTTACTGCGGATATTATGATTTAAAAGCTTTTTTTTTTTTTCTTTTTCTTGCAACTTTACTAAATTTATCTTTAATAAGATCGATCTGATGAACAGGAACACTCAATGGAAACAGAGGAGATCTTTCAGGAGGCGAATGCCTTTTCTTAGCACTTTGAAGGATCTCATTTTTATAATTTCATTTGTACTTGCAACAGCGAGTAGCTAAAGGCTACTGTGTCTTCACTGCTGTTAAAAATAGCACTTCATCTGAAATCCTACAATTATCCTCATCATAATCATTATTATGAATATCGGATGGACAGAGGACGCAGTGCGTCCTCTCTGCTGCGTGTGAAAAGCAGACCGACACCAAAACCGGAGCACCGTTACACACGGGAGCCGAGATATTGGTCTCTTCGGATATAGATTTAGAAAAAATAAAAAATAAAAATTGCAAAACAAATGATATATATACGCAATTAGCTCCTTAAACTAGGTCACAGCAATCCATAACTCATTTTCGCAGCTCTGAGGTTGAGAGGAAAGA